>NW_005370366.1:220728-230589 GCF_000412655.1 Myotis brandtii
TGATGGGGGCATGGCTGGCTGGGGGGGAAGGGAGGGGTCATTTGGCCAGTAGGCCCCGCTCTTGATCGGCGTGGGAGAGTCCGATCAGGGGTAGGTCAGCAGGGGGGAGGAGCCGTGAGGCTGGCCACTGGCCCCACCCCCTGATCCAGCTGGTTTGCTGGCCACAGTGGGCGTCATAGAGCCCGGTTGTTAGTTCATTATGGCCATTACAGTAGCTGCCTTTTTATATATATAGATAGATTTATTTTATCTACACTCCCCTCATTTGGATGTGAGCTCCCTAATGTCAAGGACTTCGCTTCACTCATAGAATAACACCTGATACACAGCAGGTGCTCATCCCATTCAGTGAATTCACTAATGAGTGACATTGTCACGAAGAGCTGTACAAATAAGGCATTGCTGCTAATAAACCCACAGTTCACCTTCATGCTGCTATCCTGTACACTACCTGACCATGCCATGGATGCCCTGAAGTGTGGACAAATAATAGAAATGGTAGCAAGACAGAAACTCCCTGCTCACCATAGAACCAGACCCTTTGAGGATGAACTCTTTGTTAAGTCTGGGATCCAGTCCTCATTCTCCAGTTACCAGGTAAGTTAAAAATACAGCTGGGAAGACACCAGAGCCACTGCGTTTACCCTTATAACAGACTTGTAGGTTCCTTACTAATTTATAAATGGAACAAAGCTGCTGAAGGTCAATGTCCTTGACCAAGGATCCAAACTCAGGTCTCATTCCAGCATCCAAACTTTTGCCAGCACACTGTCCTCTATGTGAAGTGTGTTGGCTTTCCAGGTTGTTGACTTCTGGAAACTTTTTTCGTCCCATTCTTGATAACTTGTTTTAACCGTGGTTGACAAGAGTCAGCATGCAACCAGACTCAGTAAGCAGCCACTGAGAGAGTGGGCAGCTTCAGGCATTCTCTCCAGTCACTTGAGATGAAAGTCATGCTCTCTTAGAGAGATTAAAGTGTCTATCAGTAGCTTAGAATTGCTACAATATATTAGCCAATACTGTGTTAATATATTTGCCTGTGTGCATTTAATAATGGCCACCTCCACTTTGAAGCCCAAGAGTTTTAATAAATGTCCTAAAACTTTCTTCTACTGTTTTTCCTGTGGAGGTTCCATTTATAAATCACTGTGCTGTCTGGAGGTTACTTGGCCCACAAAGGAACAATAACATCCTCCTGATGGGAAGATAGAAACAAGGGCTGATAATTTAGAATTTCAAGTGTGTAATCCAGACACAGGTGCTCATTCCCTGCCCAAGCTCACTTTCCCAGGGAGATCTGGATATAAACTATATTCAGTGATTTTAAACAATAATTAAATCACGCTGATAAGATTGCATTGGATTCCCCAAGAAGCTTCTTTCAATAACACCAATAAAGAACTGGAATTTGGAAGGGGTTGGTGTGGGAGCCATTTTTAGGCGCAGCTTGAGCACCATAAAGGCTGGATTCGAAGGCAACATCTAGTCCCTGTCCTGACTGAGAACCAGAGGCTGAAGTCAGTTCATTTGAGGTCAGAGCGCCTGCACTCTGAACCTCCTCGCTCAAGATCACTTATACTAACCAGTGGATGATAAAATAATGGTTTAGGCACTATGCTGTACACCTAAAACTAATATAATACTGAAAAGTAAAAAAATATATTTACCATATTTTTTTTAAAAAAGAAGGCATTCTGTCCAGTCACTTGAGATGATTGTGACTTAGGGACAATCTAAACTCATCAAGTTCTACCAACTAGATGAATTAACACATTGTTTTATTCTGTGTCCACCCAATTGCACCTGCCTTCATCCACTTTCTTTCTGTTCATCCAGAAGGACTTCCAACTTCTCCATATCCATGGTGGGCGAGTTCAACCCTGGGGATTCTTAGACACTAGAAATAGTTGCTGTGTGCTAATTCCTGTCTGCTTCCACTTTTCCCCTCTTCTCCTAGCCTTAGAAAATTACAGATTTTGTTCCATAAATGTATTTTTCCCAGAAGGCTTTGTCACTTTGACTCTAAGCCTCACACAACTAAATAGATAAGTAAACACACACACACATAGGACACGTGGGCAGACACAGCATCAGGAACTGACAGCCCACTGATTAATCAGAACCTTGAGTGCATTCTCTCCAACAGGACTGAATCAGGCTAGAGGAAATGGGTAATGGGAAGTCACCCACAGAATGTGATCAATTTTCTTAATAAGCTTTAAATGGATTATCTGCCTGGGTCGTGTTAATGGGTTGCATCTGTCCTGTTTTTCATGCTGGCAGAAAGAGCAGATTTTATTCTTAATAGAAAATTACTACATGACAACAGAGTTTCTCAGTGCTGCAGTCTTTAGGAAATTGTACTCCATATGATGGCAATGGTCATTTTTCTGACATATTAAAATCTGAAAACTATGACAATTAGAATCTTTCAGTGTTTCATTGTCTCAGCTGAACCTCTTCACTTTTTCCCTTGCCCAGAAACACATCTGCTCTTTTTATTATTGACTTACCAGGCAAATTTGGCCCGCAGTTCACTTACATATGCTGATTCAGCCTTATTGAAGGCAGGTGCACACTTTCATATACGTGAGCATGGGGACACCCTTCCAGCCCATAAAAGAATACTGGGCATGTTCTCAGGTGGAATATCTGTGCTCTCTTATTCATAAACCTGAAAATCTGAGGCATTTTTATTGCTTTTAGATATTACAATGAACAAATTAGAATAAGCAGAAATAATATCCAACCCTACAACGGCACCATATTAAAATTGTTTGAGCTAAAACCTGGCCTCTACTCATTGACTGAAAGGGATCCAAGAATTTAGCCCTACTCTTCTCTTAGCACTTTTGTGTTAATGTTGTATAAATACAGTCATACAATACCACGGGGACAGTAAAAGCAATCTCATATTTTTATCAAAGTGAGACACCTGCAGAGCCCCTTCAGTTATCAAGAGGAGTGAAGCAGCTTTAACAAACATATTGTTGTTTCTATTAGACTGAGCTTGTTCTATGAACAAGCCATTAATGTGAAAAGACCTCACTCAGTGACCTCAAAAGTGCCTGCGTCATCCTGGTGACTGATCCTGGATGTTATTAGGTTTGGCTCTCAGGTGTAAGATTAGGACAGCTGCAGATTATGGTAACTGATATGTATAGGTCAGGGTATAAACGCCTCCTAAGTCAGTTTGCTCTGTCCCTGCAACAGCCAAATGAGCAAAGAAACAGGGAAGAGAAAGGTTGAGATCTTCTGTCTTTGCTCCTAACACTCCATACACATCTTTAGTACAGAGTAGTTCACACTGTGAACATTATCTTTTCACTTGCTCATATGGGCTTATTTGCATCTGTATACAAAGTGGCTAGCCCTCACAGGGCATGTAGTAAGCTTTCAAAAAGTTGTCCTGAGTATATGAATGATGAAGGAACCCATGGTTGAATGGATTAATGATAAATGTGAAACATTTTCAGGAAACAGTAGACCATGAAAGGATTTTGAGGAACTGTCTAGTCAAAACCTTCATCTTACAGAGCAAGGTCATCAGAAATTGAGGCACGCAAGAGTGCACAGCAGGTAAGGAACAGAATATAGGCTGTTTTGTTCACATCCTTGTGCTACACACACATTTGAAGTCACCAATTTTACAACACAGTGCAGTTCAGTATTCAACGTATCTTTAATACTGTCTATGCATATCACATCTGGACTGAGCATGCAGAACAAGGGACTGGAGCCTTGAAATCCTGTGAGTAGAGTTGTGCCATGACCAAGGTGGAGCAGAAAACCCTGAGGAGACAGCTTATGTGAGATATGACTCTTAGGCAACATTACATCAACATTAATGAGAGCCTTTATTTACAGTAACTATAATTTTTATTTCCAAGACTTTTCTTTCTTTGAGTTAACTTTGTATTTCTATACCCCATAAAGAATCTTCCTGTATGTCCCCAATTCAACATGTACAGAATTGAACCCATTGCTACCTCTGAAGTCTACAACCCCATTGTGTTCTACACCACTGTGAGGCTGCCACCATCCTCCAGTCCCTCAGATGACATACAACTTCAACTGTTCCACCAGACTCTCCCTAAATAGACTCACCCAAACAGACTAGTAATTAATACAATAACTACTATATATTGAAAGATGGCTAAGTGCAGAACACAGTGCTAAGCACTCCATCTACATTATCTCAACTCCAACAGCAACCCTGCAAAGTAGATATTATTATCATCCTTATGAATGAGGAATCTGACTTTGAAACTGACCGATGTAATCCAGGACTCAAACTCAAGTTTAGTGCAGTGTTTAAGGCCCAGGAGAAGGGATATTAGTACCACCATAACCGGAGCATACACCAGGAGATATTTCCCAAATCCATTTTTTAAAATGTACTGATGACAGATGAAAAAAAAAATGGCAGCCAAATAGGCAGATGTGTCCTGTGCCTTCTCACGGAGCAGATAGAAGAAACAACTAAATCAAATAACATCCACCCAGAATTGGCAAATTAAACACAGCTAGTGAGACAATCTGGGGCCAGAAAGGACAGAGGACACCAGGAGAACAGTAGGATCCAGGATCTGAGCTGGCGAGAGAGACACTAGACTACTGGGACAAGATGGTCAGAAGAAACCTTCGCTCCATCAAGTCCGCGTCCTTTGGGGACACGAATAACACTTGACTATGGAAGGGGTCCACAGGGCTGCTGGCAGCCGGGAAATCTAGATCTAAGTCCACAGCCATGAGAGTCTGTGCCCAGAAAGGCAGCTTGAAGAACTGCCCTAGCCATGTGGTACCAAGGGGAGAGAAACACGCAGCAGCATGGCTGTTTTGCCTTTATATTTTCCTTGCTTTTACTCACTAAACCCAGTTCATAGGACCTTTCAATTACAAACACTTACTGAGGCTGTGATGCAGGTGGAGGTGCAGTTTTGTGGAGGCTGGGGAGAGGAGCAGGTCAGGGAGAGGTGACTAGGAATCCGGCACTGGGACATTCTGGTCCCTCCAACTGTAAGCAGCCATTTTTCTCCTGAAGAGCCAGCCCCTCCCAGAACCTGCAGGCAACTAGTGCAGCCACACTCATTGAGGAAATGAAGAATCTGAATAGCCCCAGGGAGCCCTCAAGGACTGGGTTGAGGGGCCATTTGGTCCCGGAAACTAATACAGCAACACCTCACCTAAAGCATGTGTCAGAATAGATGCTTGTGTAAATACAACTGAAAGCAGGCAGACAAACAAAGCTGGCAGATTGGTTCCACCTGCCTGAAACCAAGGCTATGGAGACAGACACAGAGGAACAGTGGATCACTGGGAACTTCAACACACAACAGGAAACTGAGAAGTGGCAGACAGAACAGTAGAGAGGGGTCTTAAAAGAGCCCCCATGGGACATTAAAACTTGGCTGAAGCGAACAACACTTCACTTTTTTATTTTTTATTTTTTACTTTAAGTAGAACAAAATTTTTTCCTTTATTTTATTTTATTTTAAAAAATTTTTAACCTTTTTTGGATTATTTTTCTTCATTCTACTTTCATTTTTTTATTATTATTTTACTTTCTTATTTTTTTTCTTTTTTGCCACCCTTTTCTTCCTCACAGCTCCCTTTTTCATCCTGTCTCTCTTCTCCTTTTCCTGCTTTAGTTTTTCTCTCTCCTTTCTTTTTTTCCCTTGTTAAAATTTATCTTCATCAGCTTTATTGATGCATTGTTATTATTGTAGTCTCTGTTGGCTATCTAATTTCCTCTTCCCTGCTCCAAGTCCATGCACCCTTCTCTTTTCTCTTTCTTCGCCACATTTTCATTTTTTTATTTTTTAGGCTTTTGTTTTTCCTCTCCTCTCTGGCTCTCTTCTTCCCCTAATTGCTTAATTAGTTTCATTCACTAAACTGCAACCTATCAGCTCTCTCCTCTATTCTGCTTTTACAAAAATAGATGAATATAGCAGTATAAATAGATAGATGAAAGAAAAAAACTTTTTTGTCTTTTTATTTATTAATTTTTTTTTTATTTTTCTTCTTATCCACTCATTCTCTTTCTACCTCCACTATACTGAATCGTGGCCATTCCCCTATTCATTCGATTCCTTTACCTTACTTTCTAGAAATAAGCTCTGCCTCTACAGATCCTGTTGCCCACTTTTTTCTGGGTGGTTGTTTGCATTTTTTGGTTTATTTGTTTGTTTTGTGGAGGTTTCTCCCCATATATGTATATTTTTCCCTTTTTTCCTTCTTTTTCTTTTTTCTCTTACCTTTTTTATTTTCTTAATATTGTATATATTGCTTTTGCTCTCATTATTCTCTACTAATTCTCTTTTCTCTGGTTGTCATTTTTATTGGGGTTATTGGTGTCATGAATACACTCATGTTTTCTTCCCTCTGTGTCGTGTCTTGTCTAGTGGTACTTTGTGCTTTTTGGTCAATGTTGTAGACAGTGAGCCACATAACCAGACATCCTGAAAGGACACTCTAGCCACAAACGGGACAATAACACTTAAGATCCACTTACACCACAAGAACCCAAGTAAGGGGAATCCTTAGAATACCCAGCCCAGAAGACTTGAGAGATTGCACCACTGGGTCTCACAAAATATCTACTATATAAGACAAACTCAAAAAAATTTGGGTGACATAGAAGTTTGATTTAATACATAGAAACAACCACAAAGGAATAAAAATTGGGGAGACAAAGAAACAGTCCCCATATTTAAAAAGATGAATCACCAGAAAAGGAAGTAAATGAAATGGAGGCAAGCAATTTGTCAGAGAAAGAATTCAGAGCAATGGTCATAAGGATGCTGAAAAGGATGGAAGACAATTTCAACAACATGTGTAAGAATCAAAAGGAAATGAAGAAGATCCAGGAGGAAATGAAGAATGATATAGCTGCAATAAAGAACACAATGGAAAGTATCAACAGTAGACTAGAAGAAGCTGAGGACAGCATCAGCGAGCTAAAAGACAAGGTGGAAAAAAACACCCACACAGAGCAGCAACTGGGGGAAAAAAAAGTTTAAAAAGGAGGAGGAGAGCTTAAGGGAGCTTTTGGACAACACAAAACAAAACAACATCTGCATAATAGGGGTGCCAGAAAAAGAGGAAATGGGGCAAGGAATAGAAAACCTGTTTGAAGAAATAATGACAAAAAAGTTCCCTGATATTAGGAAGAAAAAATTCACACAAGTCCAAGAAGCACACAGAGTCCCAAACAAGATGAACCCAAAAGGACCAACACCAAAACACATCATAATTAACTTGGCAAACTCCAGTGACAAAGTAAGAATCTTAAAAGCCACCAGAGAGAGATAGAAAGATAACTATAAGGGATCTTCCATTAGATTATCAAATGATTTCTCAACAGAAACACATCAGGCCAGAAGGAAATGGAATGAACTATACAAAATGATGCAAAGCAAGGGAATGAATCCAAGATTACTCTATCAAGCAAGGCTATCATTCAAAACGAAGGTGAAATCAGGAGCTTCACAGACAAAAACGGACTAAGGGAATTTTTACCACCAAGCAAGCAATGCAAGAAATGGTAAAAGGACTGCTGTAAAAAGAAGAAATAGGAAGGGAAGAAGAAACACAAGCATAAAGGATAAAAAATGGCGACAAACAAGTGCCTATCAATAATAACCTTAAATGTAAATGGATTAAATACTCCCATCAAAAGGGATAGGGTAGCTTAATGGATAAGAAAACATGACCCTTATATCTACTGTCTACAAGAGAACCACCTCAAAACAAATAACTCATACAGACTGATAGTAAAAGGATGGAAAAATATTTTTCAGGTGAATGGAAATGAAAAAAAAAAACTGGGGTAGCAATACTTATGTCTGACAAAATAGACCTCAAAGTGAAGGCCTTAACAAGAGGTGAAGAAGGCCACTTTATAATACTAAAGAAAGCAATTCAATAAGAGGATATAATTGTGGTAAAAATATATGCACCCAATGCAGGAGCACCCAAATACATCAAAGAACTTCTAGGAGATATCAGGGAGACTTCGACAGCAATACAATCATAGTAGGGGACTTTAATACCCCATTGACACCATTGGATAAATCCTCTAAACAAAAAATCAGCAAAGAAACATCAATCGTAAATGACTCACTAGATCAGATGGACTTAATTGACATCTTCAGAACATTTCAACCCACATATACAGAATATACATTCTTTTAAAATGCACCTGGGACATTTTCAAAGATAGACCACATATAAGGATACAGGCAAAGTAAATTCAAATTCAAGAAGATAGAAATCATATCAACCATCTTCTTAGATCACAATGGCATAAAATTAGAAATCAACTACAATAAAAACTATGAAAAAAATCAAACACGTGGAGGCTAAATAGCATGCTATTAAAAAAATTATTGGGTTACCAAAGAGATCAAAGAAGAAATAAAAAGCATTCTGGTAACAAATGACAATAAAAACAAAACAATCCAAAATCTATGGGACACAGTGAAAGTAGTCCTGAGAGGGAAGTTCATAGCTCTACAGGCCTACCTAAAAAAATAAATAAATAAAAAATAATAAAAGATAATAAATTATCTAACTCTACAACTTAAAGAATTAGAAAAAGAGCAACAAGAAAAGCCCAGAGTAAGCAGAAGGAAGGAAATAATAAAGATCAGAGCAGAAATAAATGACATAGGGACAAAAAAAACAATATAAAAGATCAATGAAACCAAGAACTGGTTCTTTGAAAGGATAAACAAGATAGATGAACCTCTAGCTAGGCTCACCAAGAAACAAAGAGAGAGGACCCAAATAAACAAAATCAGAAATGATAGAGGTGAAGTAACAACAGACCCCACAGAAATACAAAGGATTGCAAAAAACACTACGAACAACCCCAGTACAACATACTGGACGAACCTAGATGAAATGGACATATTCCTAGAAAAATACAACCTTCCAAAACTCAATCAGGAAGAATAAAAAAACCTGAATAGGCTGATAACTACCAATGAAATTGAAGCGGTAATAAAAAAATATACCAACAAACAAAAGCCCTGATCTGGATGGGTTCACAGGGGAGTTCTACCAAACATTCAAAGAAGAACTCAAACTTACCCCCTCAGACTATTCAAAAAAATTCAAAAGGAAGTAACACTTCCAAGCTATTTCTATGAAGCCAACATTACCCTGATCCCCAAAACCAGATAAAGACAATAAAAAGAAAGAGAACTATAGGCCAATATCCCTGATGAACATACATGCTAAAATCCTCAACAAAATTCAAGCAAATCAGATCCAACATTACATTAGAAAGATCATACACCATGACCAAGTGGGATTTATTCTGGGGATGTAAGTCTGGTACAATATCCACAAATCAATAAACACGAAACATCACATAAACAAATTTAAAGATGAAAATCACATATTCATATCAATTGATGCAGAAAGAGCATTTGACAAAATCCAACCCCCTTCTTGATAAAAGCTCTCAGCAAAGTGAGAATAGAGGGATCATACCTCAACATAATATAAGCCTTATATGACAAACCTACAGCCAATATCATACTCAATGGGCAAAAAAAAGAAACCCATTTCCCCTAAAAACAGGAATGAGACAGGGATGCCCACTTTCACCACTCTTGTTTGACATAGTACTGGAAGTGCTAGCCATAGCGATCAGACAAGAAGAAGTAAAAGGCATCCAAATTGGAAAAGAAGTAAAATTGTCATTATTTGCAGATGGCATGATATTGTACTTTAAAAACCCTGAAGACTCCATAAAAAAACTCCTAGACTTAATAAATGAATTTGGCAATGTAGCAGAATAAAAAATTATCACCCAGAAGTCTATGGCTTTTTTATACACCAATAATGAAC
>NW_005370366.1:230653-266318 GCF_000412655.1 Myotis brandtii
GATACCTAGGAATAAACTTAACTAAGGAGGTAAAGGACCTGTACTCAGAAAACTACAGAACCCTGAAAAAAGAGATAGAGGAAGACATAAACAGATGGAAGAACATACCATGTTCATGGATTGGTAGAATCAACATCATTAAAATGTCCATACTACCCAAAGCAATCTACAAATTCAATGCAATTATATTAAAATACCAATGGCATATTTCACAGACCTAGAGCACACTCTTCAAAAATTCTTTTGGAATAAAAAAGACCCTGAATCGCCACAACAATACTGAGAAAGAAGAACAAGTTGGAGGGATCACAATACCAGATATCAAGCTATATTATAAAGCTACTATTCTCAAAACTGCCTGGTACTGGCACAAGAACAGACATATAGACCAATGGAACAGAACAGAGAACCCAGAAATTGACCCAAGCCATTATGCTCAATTAATATTTGACAAAGGAAGAAAGCATACAATGCCGTCAAGACAGTCTCTTCAATAAATGGTGTTGGGAAAATTGGTCAGATACATGCAAAAAAAGTGAAACTAGATCACCAACTTACATCATACAAAAAAATAAACTCAAAATGTATAAAGGACTTAAACGTATGACGGGAAACTATAAAAATCTTAAAAGACTCCATAGGCAGCAAAATATCAGACATATGTTGTAGCAATGTCTTTACTGATATAGATCTTAGGGCAATGGAAACTAGGGAGAAAGTAAACAAATGGGACTACATCAAAATTAAAAGCTTCTGCACAGCAAAAGAAACCATCAATGAAACAACAAGAAATCCCACTGCATGGGAGAACATATTTGCTAAAGCTATCTTTGATAAGGGTTTAATCTCCAAATTACAGGGAGCTCATACAACTTAACAAAAGGAGGTTAAGCAATCCAATCAAAAATTGGGCAACGGATCTAAATAGATACTTTTCGAAAGTGGACATACAGAAGGCCCAGAGACATATGAAAACATGCTCAAAGTCACTAATCATCTGAGAGATGCAAATCAAAATGACAATGAGATATCATCTCACACCTGTCAGAATGACTATCATCAACAAATCAAGTACTGGCAAGGATGTGGAGAAAAGGAATCCTCTTGCACTGATGGTGTGAATGCAGACTGGTACAGCCACTGTGGAAAACAGTATGGAGTTTCCTCAAAAATTTAAAAGTGGAACTCCCACCCTGACCAGTTTGGCTCAGTAGATAGAGTGTCGGCCTGTGGACTGAGGGGTCCCAGGTTCAATTCTGGTCAAGGGCATGTACCTTGGTTGTGGGCACATCCCCAGTAGGGTGTGTGCAGGAGGCAGCTGATCTATTTTTCCCTCTCATCGATGTTTCTAACTCTCTATCTCTCTCCCTTCCTCTCTGTAAAAAATCAATAAAATATATTTTTTTAAAAAGTGGAACTCACATTTGACCCAGTAATCCCACTTCTAAGAATATATCCCAAGAAAACAGAAACACCAATCAGAAAGGATATATTTACCCCTATGTTCATAGTAGTACAAATTACAATAGCTAAGATTTGGAAACAGCCTAAGTGCCCATCAGCAGATGAGTGGATTAGGAACTTTTACCATTTGTAACAGCATGGATGGGCCTGGAGAGCATTATGCTAAGCGAAATAAGCCAGTTGGAGAAAGATAAATATCACATGATCTCACTCATATGTGGGATTATAATGACCAACATAAACTGATTAACAAAAATAGATCCAAAGACAAAGCAACATCAAACAGACAGTCCAACCTCAGAGGGAAAGCAGGGGAGGGTGACTTGCATGTATGCATATTAGCATAAACAATGGACAGGGACACTGGGGTGGTAAGGGTTTGTCCTAGGGAGTGTGAGTGGCTGGGGAGTGGTCAATCAGGGGGAAAGGAGATATGTGTAATACTTTAAACAATAAAAAAATGCACTGGTTAGCATTAAGCAAATAAAAATTAAAGTGTCTTTTTTTAATATATTTTATTGATTTTTTACAGAGAGGAAGGGAGAGGGATAGAGAGTTAGAAACATGGATGAGAGAGAAACATCGATCAGCTGCCTCCTGCACACCCCCCCACTGGGGATGTGCCCGCAACCAAGGTACATGCCCTTGACCGGAATCGAACCTGAGACCCTTCAGTCTGCAGGCTGACGCTCTATCCACTGAGCCAAACCGGTTAGGGCTAAAGTGTCTTTATTCCTCCTACATTCTTCTTCTGGACCAACTTCTGAGAACCTAGTGCCCCACTCACTTAACTTTTACTCCTCTATTCTGTCCTTCTTTTTTCCTGTCTCTCTGCATTCCATTTCTCCCAATAAGGATCAAAATCCTATTCTAGATAAATTTTTTTAACCATCACTGTGCTGGGCATCTTCGGAAATCATCCCCATTTTATAACTACAAGGCAGCACATAGATTTAGCAATAGCGGCCTTGCCAACTGCATCTCCAAGAAAAATGAACATGCCACAGAACAAATCTGGAGCAGCCTATCTTGGCTTGCTCAACGGTGTACATTGTGGCACAGACACTTACATTGGTGTGCAGCCCTGCTATGATTGAGATCTCTCCCTGCACAGATGCCCATGTGGTTACTCCTTCACCCTCTCCCAAGAAAATGATGCTCTTACACTCCCCAGCATGTGCACTGCACTGGCTCAGATGCAGCCTGTTGCATCCCTCCAGAGCCATAGTCCACCCTTTCATGAATAATCACTTATCTGTAGAATCTAAAATTTGGCTTTGGTCATCAATAGGTGGGGAATGTCATATCATCAGCATCCTTTTGTTAAGACCTATCACTTCACATCACTTCATTTTCATAAGAGAAAGACTGGATATTAAATTACCTCTCACAAGATCAGCATTTCCCTGTGTTGGGGTGCAAGTACCACAGCCAGGGACTTGACCCCTCTGGGTGTAGGAAATTGAAAGTACCTATTAGGTAGGTGGGATATGCTTTATTATGAACAAAGTAGACAAAAACTAGCACCTTATATGCACGCTCAAACAAAAGATGCCAATCAGTGATGCTGTGCTATACCATATTAACATAAGCAGGCTATATAAGGGTGCGCTTGGACAGTACATATGGTGCTACTGCTGAGTCATTGCCCTTGAGCATGCATAGGGAAAAGGGGCCTTTAACATAGTAATACTGCTGTGCCTTGCCTGTACACATGTGTATGGTGAGTGGGCCTTAAACCTCCAGAGTACTCTGGTCAGAGCCCCCATACCCGTAACCAGCCCATCACAGGGCAGCTGTTTAGAGCTGCCTTTGTTTCCTCCACACAAAAGTTTTAACGGAGAACAACTAAATGGAAAACTCACAAGGCAACAGCATCATCTGAAACACCTCCAAAAGCCCTTGAGCAGCAAATGTTCCTTCATTTCTGGTAATGCAGCCTAATGCGGCACAAAGTTTGATTTCACCAACACATGCATCTCCAAAGATATTCACAATTAGAACACATTTCCAAGGCCATCTTTGTGTCCTCAATGAGGTCTTTTCCGCAGCCAGGCTTCAGGTTTCTCAGACTCAGGAGGTGAAATATGTCATTCATCAAAAATCCTGACTGCAAAGCACATCCAGTGTTGGGGGTCATGGTTGAGTGCAGTGTGACTCACCAAGGCATAACTAAGTGTCTAGGATGGGGATGATTGCTCAAGGAAATAAACAGAACATATTTACAGAGGACCATTTAGAAGACACCCTCGAGACATGAAATTCCTTTCTAAATCACATGAAGATATGAGCCTTTACCTAACAGGCAGAGCTCAACTCAGACACCAGGAGCAGCAAATAAAGGGTGGTGAATGTGCCCAGGTGGACAGACACTTTGATTTCAAATCCTCCCTGTGTTCCCTTCCTCCCTCTAGGTCCTGTTATAGAACTCAACCTGTACAGAGAAGGAATAGTAGATCATGAGCCAATGAATATTTTCTTCATTTATAACCAAGAGCATTATAAACAAAAGGTGAGAATTATCTGAATGATTACCTATATGAAAATAAGGAAGCATAAAGATTACGGCTGCTCCAAGGATCTAGGTTACCATAGCCAATAATGAGGCGCAGGACACCCCTGAAAGTTCTCATATCACGAACTACCTTGTTTGATACCCCTGCCTGTGGTCAGCTGCTCCTCACAGGCTTTGAGGAGGAAATACATGCTGGATCACAGCTTGGTGCACTGTAAGGAAGAGGACTCAGATGGCCTAAGCTATGGTTCTCGGTACCTGGCAAGAGGATTTTTGTTTGTTTGTTTGTTTTCTCAATTACAGTTGCTATTCAATATTATATTAGCTTCAGGTGTACAGCATAATGGTTAGACATTTGTATGAAATGATCCCCCATAAGTCTAGTAGCCACCTGGCACCATACATAGTTATTACAATACTGGAGGCCCGGTGCACGAAATTCATGCATTGTCGGGGAGGGGTCCCTCAGCCCGGCCTGCACCCTCTCAAATCTGGGACCCCTCGGGGGATGTCCAACTGCTGGTTTAGGCCCGAAACAGGCATCGGACATTCCTCTTGCAATCCAGGACTGCTGGCTCCTAACCGCTCACCTGCCTGCCTGCCTGCCTGATTGCCCCTAACCACCTCTGCCTGGCTGCCTGATCACCTCTAACTGCCTCTTCCTGGCTGCCTGATTGCCCCTAACTGCCTCTGCCTGCCAGCCTGATCAACCCTAAATGCTCTCCCCTGCCGGCCTGATTACCCCTAACTGCCTCTGCCTGCCAGCCTGATCACCCCTAAACGCTCTCCCCTGCCGGCCTGATCACCCCTAACTGCCTCTGCCTGCCTGCCTGATCGCCCCTAACCACCTCTGCCTCTGCCCCCGCCACCATGGCTTTGTCCGGAAGGACATCCGGAAGGATGTCTGGAAGACATCCGGTCTATCTGGTCTAATTAGCATGTTACCCTTTTATTAGTATAGATGATTGACTATATTCCCTATGCTGTACTTTACATTCCCATGACTGTTTTTTAACTGCCAATTTGTACTTTTAATACCCTCACCTTTTTTACCCAACCCTCCTGCCTTCTGGCAACCCTCAGTTTGTTCTCTGTGTCTATGAGTCTGTTTCTGTTTTGTTTGTTCATTTATTTTATTCTTTAGATTTCACCTGTAAGTGAAATCATATGCTATTTGTCTTTCTCCATCTGACTTACTTAATTTAGAATAATACCCTCTAGGTCCTTTCCAAAATGGTAATATTTCATTCTTTTTTATGGTCAAGTAATATTCCATTGTATATATGTAACCACTTCTTTATTCACTTGTCTATTGATGGGCACTCATGTTGCTTCCATATCTTGGCTGTTGTAAATAATGCTGCAATGAACATAGGGATGTATATGTCTTTTTAAATTAATGTTTTGGATTTCTTCGGATACCCAGAAGTCCCATAACTAGATAAGTTTGATTCTGTATCTGCTGTGCTTTCTTATAATAATCTTCTGTGTATAAAGTTTTATGACACCAATAGTATATATGTAGGATTTCATCACTTACTAAAATTTTTAAATTTGTTTTTGGTTGCTATGACAAACAATAGGGTCATTATGGTGACTTTCTACAAGGAGAAAAAAGAGAGCTGATTGGACTTGTTTCTCATGTTGTGGCCACCAGAAAGTTCAGCACTGGCACAAACACACTAAATGCTCAGAACCAACAGCTGGGTGTTCACAGATGTAGCATGTGTGAAGATGGCCAGGCAAGTACAACATGAGGAAGTAAACATAATGATGATTCAAAATTGCACATCTGTGTTAACAGAGCACATCTGAAAATCAGACACAAACAGCAGATGTATCCTGGAGAAGGGTTGGTGTTGGAGGGTGCCCCACAGGGCACTGACCCTGGACATGGGGGCTGCAACTGATTGAGTGCACTTGTCCCCATTCTGTTCTGGAGGAACTATCCATGTTCAGGAACATTTATATAAGAGATTATGCATCAAATTCCAACTTGATTTTTCCCCCACATCCATGTCCCAGTCCACACCTCGAGGGATGGGTAGGTCTAGGGCGATTGGAGGGCATAGTAATGAAAGCAAGCAGCATCCTGTGAAAGCCATCTAGGACACCAGGACTAGCCACTCAAACATCAGCTACCATTCCAGGTGGCACAGGAAGAAGCCTGCCACTCTACTATTGTATCAAAGAAATAAAAAATGGCAACACCCTGGGGTTGCCTCATCCCACTGAAAAAAAATTCTGAGCCCCTGGAATACTGGGATGAAACCTTGTTTCTGTTTGAAACCAGGAAGGGCTGACACACCTTACTGAGATATGCTAATCTCAATCAGGATTGAGAGATGAAAAAATCCATAATTACTAGATCTGAGATGATCTGTACAATTTTCAGAAGCATTCCATTCATCCCTGTCTATAGCAGTTTCTCCCCCTAAGGTCAACAGTAATCCATATGTCAGGAGGAGCTCCTGTTACCCCCAAAGCACAGGCTTGTGAAGTCAGTATTATGCTTTCTGCATATGATCTGTTTTACCTTCTGAATAAGGAAATGGTCTCTTCCAGGAATTAATTTTAAAGTAACTGTCTGAGATTTAAAGAATGTGTTTGAGAGGCAATATGGTGTAAGGGATAATAATGGTTGTCATTTATTGAGCACTTAATATTTGCCAGACACTCTGCAAAGAACTTAGCGTTTATTACCTCAATGAATTCCCACATCAATCCATGAGGGAGGTCATAGCATTATCCTCAGTTTTATGAATGATAAAATTGAGGCGAAGAGCATTTAAGTAACTTGGCTAAACTCTTATAGCAGGTAAGTGGCCCTGTGAGGATTCAAACCCATCTGTTTGAATTTGAAACAGGAACCGGGGTCACAGACATGGTTTTCACTTCTGAGCCCTGTGTACTCATAAATGAAGCCCTCTCCTTCTCCCCAAACCTCATTGTCACCTTATTTCAACTAAGATTTACCTCTGCTGTCACTCTCAAGTTAAAGATGTTCCTAATTGTCTGATTGAAGCCAATTTGCAAATGTCTCAAACTAAAATATTGAACTAACAAATGGGGTTCTGAAACCTACATCACACACACACACACACACACACACACACACACACACAAACCTGACTGTTGGGTTTACTTACTAAGAATCCTGATTTTATAGAGGAGAACACGGGAGTTCCACTATGCTAAGAATTGTACCCATTGTCACTCAGCTTGGAAATTATTGGCTTACAGTGAGTATCCAAGTCTGGATGGACCCAAAGTTGGCTCAAAGACTGACTTTTTTGCCATCCATGGCTTCAATAACTACTTACAGGAAGGTTATGACAAATTTTTCACTTAGAAATTCTACCACCATTTCAAAATATAAGTCCAAAGTTTAAATTATTATCTTGCTCCCAAGACTGACTCATCTTCCTAAATGCTTGTGTCTGGGGATGCCAGGGCCATTTCTCCTGCACCAGATCCAGAAATCAGGGTCACTGTACACTTCTCCTTCCCAAACCCCCCAGGGCTCCCTTCCATAGAATCAGTGCTCATTAAGTCATTACTGACATTAAAACAAGGAAATCAGTACAGGCAAACATTTATTACCTCAGGGACCAGAAGAAGATTTTCCTATAGGTTTCAGAAAAGTTCAGCAAATGTCATTGAGACCATTGTATGGGAATCATTGTCAAAACATCTGCTGTGAAAATCCAGCAGCCCTTTACACAGCCTCCAAGGAGGTCCTTCAGCCATATCCCTGGACATTGGGCCATCTTCTCACCCAGGGGAAAGAACTGCTGTCCTGGCCCCTGACCAAGTCCTCGACCACCCTCCTCTTCAGACCGTGCCAACCCAGGTTCCACCTGTAATTCCCCTTCAGTGGCCCTAAAAGAAATCTCAGTCAAAAGAACATTGTCCATTTCCCCCTGGGGTCAAGAACACAAAACCTGGAAGCTAACAGAAAATGACCAGGAACAACCCACAATTTATAGAATAAAATCTTATTAAACACTGGCTCCATGTTTGAGGGTAAGTTTGAGCAAGAACTCTCTCTAAAATAGGGCTAGAACGGGTCTGGGAGACATGGACTGAGAATAACGAACAGTGTCAGGGGGTGACGAGAGAAATATTTCAATACTACAGTAACAACTAAAATTTTATCTAACAAAGCAACAAGTGAGCCCAAAAACACTGAACCACATCAGCCTGGACTTGGGAGTGTGGGGAGTTGTTCATTTTAGATCAAAGCTTTCAAAGATAAACACTATAGGGAAGGAGTCAGGCAGGGGATGTAGGGGAGGTGAAACTGCACTTCTCTTTCTTTCTCCCCACTTTCCTTCCCAGGAGACTCCGCTTCACACCACAGTAATCAGCAAGCCTCCTTCTTGGGACGGTGGTGGATGCCCAGCCTGGGCAGAGATGGGCATTATGCTCTATTTATTCTCCTCCAGAGGTCTGTGCTGAATACCAACCATGTGCCATGTTGCTCTGCATCTTCACTGTAACCCTGCGAGGCCCAATTTCACTAAGAAACCCAGGCTCTGAGGGTTTAAGGGGCTTATAAAAGATATCCCAGGTAGACACAGAGGGGATAGGCTACCAGATACACTTTGGCTGATCCTGAAAGCCATGGCAGGAATTGTTTTCAAATGTCATTGCTTATTTTATGAAGTCCCTACAAGGTATTGTCAAATGTTAATTAATAACACCAAATCATTTAAGCCAACAGTTCTCCAAGTGAGATCTGGGCACTCTTCAGGCCCCTGAAATCCATTCAGGGAATCTGTGAGGTCAACCCAATCCTATTGATGATAAAGTGTATCTTGTCTTTCTCACTTGTCTCACAAACGTGCAGTGATATTTCCAGAAGTGGCATACATGTGCTGGCAGCTGTGTTCTGATAGCTAATAGGATGTGTTCTTGGATATGTCCTTGTAGATTATATTTTTCTCAATTTCAATTTGTAAAATGACAAATGTTGACCAATATAACTCACATCAAAAAAAGTTCTCTGCCATTCCCAATAACTTTTAAGAGGGTAAAGGAGTCCCGAGACCAGACAGACAGAGAATTTCCAAGTTAAACTGGATCATATCCTTGATATACAGATTTGTTTAGATTTTTTTGTGTGTCCACCTTTAATTTTTAAATGACCATACTAAAATGTGGAAATCCTATTTAATCTGAGGTAGATGTGGGTAAGTACTGTAGTTTTCATAAGATGTTTATATTATGCATTTGTAATCTGGAGGTTTTTCAGAAATGTATCATAAAACCACTTCTTTAAACTGTCTCTCAGAAAACAGTAATGATAACAGCCTGTCAACCTTCATTTTTAAGCAGGTTATTGCAAACTTAGAAAATTTCTAGAAACATCATTTTTATTACTATTCTTAAGGTAGACAAAGAAATCTTCCTATAGTTTTGAAGTCTTGTCAGAAACCCTCACTTTCCTAATTTTGTCCTAACAACTTGCTGCGACTTTCACCTGATATGATTTTGCATTGCTAATCTTACACCACAGTCCCAGGGAGAGCAACATTTGACTTGAATAGAGTTTTGTCTAGCAGGGTTTTAGTTGCTTGTCTGAGCTAATTTATTAATACATAAAGTTACTTAATGATGTTTCAATTTTTACTTCAATAGGTTATCTAATTATCAAAATAAATAGAAGGCTAAAACCTACACTTTGATTCAGAATCAGAAGAAATGTAAACCCAAATGAATACGGAAGTTAAGTAAAAGTAAAAGGTCTGTTTAGTTCAATGAAGTTAAAATGATAAACATAACACGGTATTAGACAACTTTGGAAAATGGACTGATCAACACTGCCAGGAATTGCTTTTGGAATAAATTAATATGCTCCCAAGAATGCATGTAAATCTCTGCTGTTGGCAGCCTGAGTTGGAGGCCAGAGAAGAAAACACTAGGAAAATGAAAGAAAAAATTGAAAATTCTTCTAACGTTCAAGTTTCTCCAAAGAGACTTTCCAGAGGAGAGTTCTGATTTTGATAAATCTAAACTGGAATATAGAGTATTCAGAAATAAAATATATGAAAAGAACTTGTATCAACCAGGAATTATTTCAGTGTTCACTATGGCATCATTGAAAAGTTATAATGTTCTCTCACTGTTGTATTTTCTCTGGAGAGATTTCAATTCCACTCCACCTTATCCCTGGTTTTACTTTTGTAATCTAAAACTGTATCCCACACATCATGACATCAGCCTTAAAAATGAGTGAACAGTCACTGATGCTTAATAAGTTGGAGATAACAAAATCCAACAAGACTGAGAGCAGATCTATTGTTGAAATTGAAATTAAAATAAAGCTGGCTTATTTAAAGCCACAGGTAAAGCTCTTAAGGGCCCGAACCCCAGTTCTGATGCAAGGGCCCATTTCCTTCATGTTAACTCTCCCCATTTGGTGTCAGGTGGCAATGGGTTTGACTCCCACCAGGTCACTGGCCAGCTGTGAGAACATGGACCGCCTGTTTCCTTCTACAAAGCCTCTGTTTCCTCCCTGTTCACTGGAGTCACCACCTGAGAGGTCTAACAGGAGTTCTGTGCCATTTACCTTATGCAATCCCTGTCACCAGTACCTGTGTTTCAAAATCTCAAAATAAAAGTTATTATTGCGACACTATTTAAATGTACTAAAAAAAACAAAACACTAAACTTTCATTGTTGCTGGATACACCATTGCAAGATGAAATGAGAGGGGAGATGTTTGTTTTTTTAAATATATTTAAGTCACTGTATGTTTGTTTTGAATTTAACAGGAAGCTCATCTACATATATACAAGCCTTAGCAACTGGAATGACTGGAATGACCAGTCTCTATGACACACACTGACCACCAGGGGGCAGATGCTCAACACAGGAGCTGTTCCCTGGTGGTCAATGTGCTCCCATAGCCAACCTCCCCCAGGCTGGCCCCCAGGCTGGGATGGGGAACCGGGGGTGGGTGGTGGCGGACGTGGCCTCTTTCCCAGGGAGGCTGAGGGCCAGCTCCCTCTACGGGGCCAGTGGCCAATCTCCCATGCCCCGTCCCTCCCCCTGGCCAGCAGGCCCTGATCGGCCCACTGCCCACCGCAGTGGCATCCCGGCAGCCAGGGAAGGAGGAGGGGGCAAGGTGGGAAACCATGCAGTGGCGTGGCACCGACGATGGCAGTGTCAGCATCTGGCGTTTGTTCCTTCTGGGCCTGGCCCAGTGACCGTAGCCTCCTCTCCAGCCCAGCCCTGATTGGCCTGGCCCCGATTGGCCCTGATCGCAGGCCAAGCCTAAGAACCCCACCCATGCATGAATTTCATGCACTGGGCCTCTAGTTTCATTACAAGGCTTGTTACTGTGTACATGTTCTATGACTTTAATTGGCTCATCTTTAGGAGAGCTACAACATGTGTTAATTGATGTCTTTATAAAATGCATTTAACTTCCTTTGACAACAAGAGGACAGGAAATGCTCTAAGGAGACAACAGGTAAATTGCTCATCAGAGGCAGGTGAGCACTTTTGTTCTTCGGTTTCACTAGTGGAGCCAGGCCTTCCTTCAGTCGACATGTATATCAATCTAACATGTACAGGACACAAGGACAAGAATCATGCAGAATCCAGTTTAGAGTGGAAGAGATAAACAAATGCTGACTTTCAAATTGTAAGAACCATGGTAGGAGTGTTTATTTGGGGAAAGACATTTGCCCACAGCACACACACATGCATATTCCTCTGTTAGGATAACATTCATGGCTCTTCTCCACCTTTACTTGCTCCCAGGGGGAGAAGGAGTGACAACTGGAAGGAATTGGAGCCAGTGCTCTGGCCCCATCCCCTCCAGATTTGCCTGTGAGCTGATGGAGTCCCACACTAGAGAAGGGCCCCTCTACGCCAGCTGCACTGGGGAGGGACTGGGTAACTCAAGGTGAAACATTAGCAAACCCACTTATTCACAGAGCTATATCCTATTCTCCACCCTGACTCTTCTCTCCCGTCTGTTGATTTAAACCCAGGTGAGAGGAGTCTATTTACTGACCCCCTAATTCCCAGAATCTGGTTGTATGGACTGGGCACAATAAGAAACAAAGACTGGCAGTTGGAAAAAAATACTATGCAGAGGATCTAGCAACCACTAAGGCAGGCAGCTTTAGGGCTTAAGCTGTGGTAAATACAGGTCATGTGGGATTTTAACCTCTGCAAGTCTTAATGGCTCCTGGTGTTTCATAACAGCTTGGAATTCAGTAAATGCTGGCCACTTGGGGCATTAGCAAGTTGGTAGACAAATTGGAGTCTCAAAAAGCAAGGTAGCTGCTAGAGCCATTGGCACACAGGAGAGCTAAAGCCCAGGTTTTCTTAAAGGAGAAGAGGTTTTGTCTCTACAAAGGCTCTTGAGTATTAGAATACAAAACAGTGGTTTCTCAGCTACACACACAGACAGGAATGTTGGGAACGGAGACCTTATAAACTGCAGATTTGAGTTCCTTGTGCTGTATCTGAGGTTGGGCTTCAAATGTTTTCTGACCGAGAGGCTTCACAAATCCCATTACCTGATCTCAGGACCCAAGGAGGAATCAGAAAGGGTCTGAGCTCTGCTCATTGCATTGCTCTTCCAACAGCTATTAAAAATTACCCCCGCACCACAGGATCTCAGATTGGAACAGCTGATTTTTATGAATTATATTAGGGTTTGATGTTACCTTTCCAAAACATGAACTGTGGCTTCATCCTCAGTAGGATAATCAAATTTTATTAATAATCATAGGAGTCCTGGCCAGGTGGTTCAGTTGGTTGGAGCATCATCCCATACACCAAAAGATTATGGGTTCAATTCCTGGTCAGGTCACATACCTAGGTTGCGGGTTTGATCCCCAGTCAGGGTGTGTACAGGAGGCAACTGATGGGGTTCTTTCTCACATCCATGTTTCTCTCTCTCCCTTCCTCTCTCTCTTTCTCTCAAATAAATAAGATCATATCCTTAGGAGAGTATTAAAAATAATAATAATAATAACTGCCCTGGCCAGTGTTGCTCAGTGTCAGTCCCCACACCAAAGGGTCACTAGTTTGATTCCCAGTCAAGGGCATAGACCTGGGTTTCGGATTTGCTCCCTGCCCCTTGGTTGGGGCATGTGTGGGAGACAACCAGTCGATGTGTATCTCTCACATCAATGTTTCTCTCTCTCTCTCTCTCTCTCTCTCTCTCTCTCTCTCTCTCTCTCTCTCTCTCTCTTTCTCTCTCCCCCCACTCCTTCCCTTCCAGTCTCTCTGAAAAACAATGAAAAAATATCCTCAGGTAATGATTAACAAAATAATAATAATGATAATGACAGAAAAAATTGTTTTGTTCACTGGTATATCCCAAGTAATAAGAAAAGTACCTAGTCTTCAGTAGGTGCTCAATGAATAGTTTTAAATGAACAGACATTTATTTAAAAGAAAATATGTCACATCTTGAGTTGAGAGAAAGAACTTGATAAAATGACTGTATACCCCAAAGTTAAGAATGCATTTTAAAAGACCTATGCCAAGAATACTCCATATATAGGAATTCAGTTTGCTTGGATAATCAAAGAGAAACTAGATTGGCTTGAAAAGCAGGTTTAGTCTCATTATCAGATGAGGAGTGTTTTTTATAATGAAATCAAAATAAAGGAGGACTAGAGATGTATTGTTAAAAGAAATGTTGAGATTTTAGAAGCTGATTTAAGACTAAAATGATATAAATGGGAACTGACATCTTAAGATCACAAAGAGAAAAGATAATATTAAAACAGAGGGCTAGATATTAGTTTCTCCAGTTCAAAAAGAGTAAATGGGGCCCACGGACATTTGATGAGCAAGATGAGACAAGTACTCAGTAAGAAGACTGGAGGGGTCTACCCAGCAGAATCCTGGGAATTCCTGAGAATCCTACCCTAAAGTTATAAATCAGGGGTCCTCAAACTTTTTAAACAGGGGGCCAGTTCACTGTCCCTCAGACCGTTGGAGGGCCGGACTATAGTTTAAAAAAAAACTATGAACAAATTCCTATGCACACTGCACATATCTTATTTTGAAGTAAAAAAACAAAACGGGAACAAATACAATATTTGTATTTGCATGTGGCCCGCGGACAGTAGTTTGAGGATCCCTGCAAAATGGTCCTGGAGTCTACAGAGGGCTCCACTCCCTGAACACAATGTGAAAGGGCTTCTAACTCCTCATTCCAGCCAGACAATAGACTCAGATAACCTGAAAATTATTTCTCCACAAGTACCTAGAAATGGTAAATTAAATAGTAAAAATTATCTATTATATGACAGCTGAGCTTGCAAGAAAGCGAGGGAAAACTCGAAGTATGAAGTATAAGGAGACAACCAAAATTGCCCAAACTGATTCTGTGTGCCATAGAGGCCAACAGAAGGGGTGAAATGTTGGTGATCTTGGATTCGGGTTTCATATCCACACATCAATAGGCAATAAGGCACTGGTCCCATTCAAGGTGGGGAGTTCAAACTAAAATTGCTGCAGAGAGCCAGAACCTTCAGAGGATGAATGGATGAGGAACCACCCACAAGGACTGGGATTCCAATTTGTCTTGGCCTGGGCTCTTGGAGGAAAACAAAAACAAAAACCTGAGATTATAAATCCCCACACTATACTCACAAGCTCGTAAATAACATAAATATTAGTCCCAGACCACCTCAAGGACTTCTCACAAAAATGGTCATAAACCATATTCTAGGGACTGGCCCTCAACCTTAACCTCAACAGGTTGACAACATCCCAAGCTTTGCTAAAGACAAGCTTACAATCCACAAGTACAAAGCACATGAAGAAAGGATGCAACAATAGCAAGAGACAGCACATGCAGCAAATGGAATAATAGAATCTCAAAAGCAACAGATAATGAAACAACTTCATAGACTGTAATACAGTCATATTTAAATAGATTGAAGACCTCAAAGTGCCCCGCTGGTGTGGCTCAGTGGTTGAGTGTTCACTTATGAACCAGGAAATTATGGTTCAATTCCTGGTCAGGGCACATGCCCGGGTTTTAGGCTCGATCAATGATTCTTTCTCATCATTGATGTTTCTATTTCTGTCTCCCTTCCTCTCTGAAATCAATAAAAATATATACTTTAAAAAAATTCAAATAATGTCTTATAACCATTATAAAAGAATAGGCAATACTTAGAGGAATCAACTAGAATTTCAAGAAATAAAAAATATAATTATTAAAATATAAAATTCAATAGTTCTAACTGCATATTAGACACAAGTTAATGAAAAATTATTACATTAAGAAATCTGAGGAAATTAACAATAATGCATCATGCAGAAATATAAAAGATGGGAAATATTAAAAAGAGGATAATCAACATAGAGAATAAAATTAATAGATCCAATGTATGCTCAATGCATAGGACCTGGCTCCCTCCTGTCTGGATCGGGCCTGCAGAGATCAGGGTACCTCAAGTCTGGATCAGGCCTGTGGGGATCAGGCCAAAACCGGCTATCTGACATCCCCTGAGGGGTCCCAGATTGTGAGAGGGTGCAGGCCAGGCCAAGGAGCCCCACCGGTGCACAAATTCGTGCACCGGTCCTCTAGTCTATTATAAGTTCCAGAAAGAACTTGAAATGGATTAAAGTTCTAAATATTAAAAACAAAAGTGTACAAATGCATAAGAGGTTATGATATTGCAGCATGGAATAAATTTTATTAAATTTATTTAATAAAACAAAAAATAATAAATCTTAAAGAAAAAGATTAATAAATTGGATGGTATTAAAATTAAAACTTCTATATGACAAAAGATAATATCATCAAAGCAAAGAGCCAATCCACAAGAATGAGGAGATATTTATAATCTAAACCATGTAACTAATTAAAGATTCTTAGCCAGAATAGATAAGACTATGACTGATCAATATGAAGTAAACTCAGCAATAAGCAAATAATATGGAAAAGGAATTCTGAAAAAAGGTATCCAAAATGCCCAATAAACACTTTTAATAAATGCTTCAAATTCTTTCTAGTAATCAGAGAAATGCACATAAAAATCTTATCAAATAAAGAGGGAATATGCAAATTGACCATCACACCATAACGGTTAAGATGGCTGCGCCCACAGCAGAGGCAGGGATTCCGTAACACAAGATGGCTGTGCCCACAGTGGAGGCGGGAATTTCGTAACACAAGATGGCTGCACCCACAGCAGAGGCTGAGTTCCTGTAATGAGCCTTAACGAGCAATCAGCAGGGACCTGAGGCTGTGTGGTGCTGGGCTGGGGCAGGGGACCTGAGGCTGCGCGCCTCACCTGGTGGGGCTTGACAGGGGGACCTCAGGCCACGCCCCCTGCCCCAGCACCAGGCCAGGGGACCTGAGGCCATGCCCCACACCCAGAGGGGCTTGATGGGGCTGAAGCCAGCCGGATCTGGATATAGCCCAATGGGGATGGGGCCAGCCAGGTCTGGGTCTCGTGCGATTTCGAGGAGCATGTGGTTGGGCGGGGACTTGACTCTGGTTCCCATGGTGTGCCCCAGACTCTGACAGGAGGAAGATTTTTATATACATTTTACTAATTTTCTTTCATCTCTGACACTTCTATTATAGAGAAAGGGCAAATAGCAATATTAAAATATTTCCTCTAATTAATTCCCTTTTAATGTGCATGAATTTCATGCACTGGGTCACTAGTAAAGAGATAAAATCTTACACCCATCTGGTTGACAAAAGTTAGTAAGTCCAACAACATCAAGTGTTGAGGAGAACACAAGATGAGGGGAACTCATACATGACTTGCCAGACTATAAATTGGCTTGACTACCTAGTAACCAACTGGAGCAGGTCAAAGTTAAAGATGATCCCATACTGCAAGACACAATTTCATTCTAGTTATCTGCCCTATATGCTCCCACACATGCCTCCAATCAGAAATGCACAAGAATGTGTGATGCAGTGTTATTAGCAACAGCAAAACAACTGTCCATCAGAGGGAAAATGGATAAATAAAACGTTGCTTATTAATATTATGGAATATTTTACAGCAGTTTAGATAAATGAGTAAAACAATGAGTTGCAACATAATATAGCATCATTTATGGACATTTTAAAGCATACAAATAACACACTTTTTGTGGATTTATACTTATGTGGGGAAAGTCCAAAAAAGTGCATTGAAAAATATATGCCAGGATGTTTGGTGATTTCAGGATGGTAATTTCCTCTGTGAAAGATAAAAGAAAGAAGGAAGAGAAGGAAGGTGGCTTTAAATCTATCTTTAATTTTTTTATTTTTAATAAGAAATCTGAAACATGTATGTGTAAGTTAACATCTATTTCATGTTGGTAGTGGTTACATAAGCATCTATTAAAATAGTTACATTTCATGATCAAAATGGGTTATCATTCAAAATGATTTTTTTAAATACTAAATAATTATAGACAATTAAAAAGGAGGAGCTCAGGTCTATGTTGAAATTCATACTAAGAAAGGAGGCAGTTCTTAAAAAATAAAAATGCCCTGGAAAATTCAAAAGAATATATGCACCCCTGTGTCCATTCAGTATAATTTACAATAGTCAAGATATGGAAGCAGCCTAAGTGCCCATCAATAGACAAGTAGATAAAAAATTATAGTACATATACAGAAGTTAGCAAAAGTAGGTTTACAGTTGTAATACAAATAAATAATACAATAATAAATAAATAACAACACAAGAATAAACTTTTTCATATACTTCCAATTGTAAATCTACTATTGCCAACCCGTGTATACATGGAATATTACTTTCCCATAAAAAAAAGAATGAAATCTTAGCATTTGTGACAGTGTAAATGGACCTAGAGAATATTATGCTAAGTGAAATAAGTCAGACAGAAAAAGACAAATACATATGATTTCACTTATATGTGGAATCTAAAAAACAAAATAAATAACAAACTAAATAGACACAGAAAATAAACTAATAGTTTCCAGAGAGAAAGGGAGTTGGGGAGCTGGGTGGAAAAGGTGAAGGGATTACCAAGTACAGATTGGTAGTTACAAAATAGCCTCACTGATGTAAAGTACAGCATAGGGAATGTAGCCAATAATATTGTCATATCTACATACGGTGCCAGGTGGGTACTTGAAATATTGAGGGGACTTCTTTGTAAAGTATATGATTGTCTAACCACTATGCTGTACACCTGAAACTAATACAAAATAATATTGAATGTAAACTTTAATTGAAAATTTTAAAAAAATTTTAAGTCCTGGGGAATGAGACCACTCAAATAAAATAAGCACCGAATTTATGGATTAACAGGTTATTCTATTTCTCTTTTTATTTATGTCACATATGACTTTGAAACAAATTTGGAGCACTTTAACACAAAAGATTCTTTTACAATTGATCTATTAAATAAGAATAAAATAACCAGACTATGAAATGCAGATTTGTCAGAGAAGACGGAGGCTAGAAGAGGCACCAGGGTTAGAAGCACAGGATATGGGATAGACTGCCTGAATTTGAACACAGGCCTCACCATTAACTAGCTGTCACTTACACAAGCCAACTGTCTCAGTAAACCTCAACTTTATCATCTGTTAAATAAGAATTATATTGCAATAAAATGAAATATAAAAGAATTTATGATCAAAAAGTAAATAACAAAAAAGAGAATTATATTGGTAGCTACTTTGTAGGGCAGTAATAATTGTTAACTTGAAGGGTTAATGTTCACTGTTTACTTATCACCTCGAAAGCAGCCTAGTAAGTACTCAATAAATGATAGTTGTTATAATTATTACTAGAGGCCCGGTGCACAAAATCATGCACGGGGGTGGGGGGGGTGTCCCTCAGCCCGGCCTGCACCTTCTCACAATCTGGTACAGCTGGCTCCTAACCGCTCACCTGCCTGCCTGCCTGATCACCCCTAACCACTCGCTTGCCTGTCTGATCACCCCTAACTGCTTGCCTGCCTGCCTGGTCACCCCTAACTGCCTCTGCATGCCTGCCTGATCACTCCGAACTGCTCTCCTGCCTGGCTGATCACCCCTAACCACTCACCTGCCTGCCTGATCGCCCCTAATCACTCTGCCTGCCTGCCTGATCTCCCCTAACTGCTCGCCTGCCTACCTCATCACCCCTAACCGCTCACCTGCCTGCCTCATCACCCCTAACTGCCTCTGCCTCGGCCCCCATCATAGCGGCTTCATCTGGAAGGATGTCTGAATGACGTCCAGAAGGTCGTTTGGCTGTCCGGTCTAATTAGAATATTACACTTTCATTATTATAGATTTTTATTATAGAAGTTGAGCATAAAGCTTAACTCTAAGCTCTCTACCAGTGAGACTAAGCAAAAAAAGTAACCCAAGTAATTACATAGATTCCATTACTTCAGATGCATTGGATGAACAGATGAACAGATAGACAGGAGATGGATGAACCAATGGATGGACAGACTGACAGACTAGAATAAGGGAAATGAGAAGGAAGGGAGGAAGGGATGGAGGGAGAAAGAGAAGAATGAAAATATTTTACTGGTATAAAGGTAGCAATATATTTTTCCAAAATATAAATTCTAAAAGTTTTTGTATGGTTCTCCAAAGAATGGACCCGAATCAATAAAATAGGTATCTGATTTAATATAAACTTAGAAATTACAATTTCCTATCCCACTGAACATCACTCTCAAGAAAATTAATGCCCTGATCAATACTCTATCTCTAAGAATCACTGAGGCATACATACTTGTCAGATGTGACAGGCATTTTATTAAAGGTTCTATAAGGGTCGGGTAGTATGGCACCAGATATCAACAGGCAGCCTAATGGGGTCCTAATGTGTTTTTCATGACTAGAAAAGGGTTTTCGGTGAGTGGCAAAATTGCAAGGCATTAAAATTTAAAAGATCATTATCTTTCCAGCCTCCTCCCCAGAAAGCATCAACTCTTAGAATTTTATTCTTCCTAGGTTTTTCCATTGGCTTAATTACTCTAGCATTAAATACAAGAAAAATATTCCTTTAATAGGTGCCCTATTTATGAATGCATTTATAGCTGCCTTAAAAATAGGAAAATTATTATTCCTACTCATTTTCTAACTTTTTCTGCTAAAAAGGCAGTACAATAAATTGGGTCTGACTCACAGGACCCATTGTATCTATCTGACTTAAAATGTCTCATGTACAAAAAACAAAGTTCCTATTTATTTTTCTTCCTTCATTTCCCCTGAAATTCTAGCATGCTTCTCCAGGGCTGACTTTGAATTTGTAGAGAGTCTTTCAAATGGCCAATAATAATAATTAACAAAGAATTGCTGTATTCAGGAAGAAGCCTCTGTGCTTAATTGCTGATTGAAAAAGACTGCATAACCAGTAGCCTTTGCATTGCATTGATAATGTGTAACCGGGATATCCTATTTATCAGAATCTTGGCCATTTTGTCTTGTCTGCATTTAATAAAGAGTCATTCAACATAGAGAACAAGGGAATTTTCATTCTTCTTGGAAGAAAGTTTGATGGAGCTGGAATCAAGATACTCTTCAGAGAGTTTCATTAATTATTTGAGGTGAAAAAAGAGGTGAGAGGTATGGGGTTGGGGAAAAATCTGAGGTCTCTTGAGTAAGAATTCCACAGAAATGCAGGCAATGCCTTTCCACACTCTGTCCCCACCTCCCTATTCTTTTCCTGTGTCTACCTCCCAGGAAGTATATCTTGTCGAAAAGGACCCTGTGTCTTGTCTAGAAAAACTCAAAGACAGTTATCCCACACATAGATAATCTGAAATGAATACTATTTTTAAAAAGGTGAGAAATGACATCTTGGCTTAGCCTCAGCTGGGAAGAGAAACCTAGGAAGACTGTGTGGAGTGAAGCAAACACCAGCTGGGAAACAAGGCTCAGGAAAAGGGCCTGACCCCGAGTTCAAAGACAGACCAGCAGGGCAAAGTATGTGTTCTGTTTTGTAATCTTAATTTTTATGGCTAACTGCTGGTGGGCTGTTTCTCCTGGTTCTGGTCTATTTCAACATCCATTTATGCTCCACAGCTAGTTTCTTAATAAACACATTTTTTACTCTACCTTGCCAAACAGGAGTCCTCAAACCTGGACCTACCCCAATAATTGTAGGAGGTCTTTTCTCTCTGATTTGAGGAGTGAAAGTGACCACTAATAGCCCTTTTACATATATCTCTCCAAGGCACTCTGTAATCCTCAATGTTCTTCCACCCTGGAGCCCACCAGCACTCCTAGCAACTTGAAGAACCTTGGCCCCATCTCACCACTGAAGGCACTGCGTATGATCTCATGGTGAAAAAATGTACCTTGACTTTCAAAGCCAAAAATGAAATCAACCAATTTTACTTACAATTCTTATCCAATATTTTTTCCATTTCTGAATTTGTATACTAGAACAAAATTATTTAAGACATTCAAGAAAAGAACGTTGCTCAGAGAGGAAAGTTAAAAAAGAACAGCCTCTTCAGATAAAGAATGCCACACAAAGAGCCATGGAAAGACCACAATAATAACCTGAGAGGGCTTGGGAGACAGCCTGGTGTGAAGAAAGAAGTGATTGCCTTAGGTTTCACACCAAGGTGGATGTGGATCTTAGCCTTGTCACTTACTAGCAGCAAAAACAAACATTTTCAGCTTCAGTTTTCTCATTTGTACAAAAGTAGTGGCACTGCTGACCCTCTCCCACCCAGCATTCTCATCGGGATTTCACTCTAGAACACGTATGGCCCACTATGGCATGGTGTTGGCACATAGCAGTTGCACTGCATATTGGCTTTCCCTTCCCTTCACGTTGTTTAATCCATAATAACTCAGAGTGATTGGCTTCCTTTTTTTCCCAGGCAGACTTCCCAAACTATGACCCTAAACAGAACCCAAGAATGTGCTGGGGCATTTTAAACAAAGTTGACTATAAACCAAATTTTCAGGTATTTTTTCTATTTGTTACTGTTGACCTCTTTTATCATTTTCATTTTATTTTTAATAAAAATTGTGTATATTTAAGGAGTACATCATGATGATTTGATATACATCTACATAGTGAAGTGATTATTACAGTCAAGCTAATGAATACATCTTCTCAGTTAGTTACCATTTATTGTGAGAGCACCTGAAATCTCTCTTAGCAAATTTCCAGTATTCAATACAGTATTAACTATAGTTATCATGCTGTCTATTAGCTCTCTAAACTTATTCATCCTGAATAAGTTGCAGGGTACTGCAGGGTAATGCAACTTTAACCAACATCTCCTCATCCTCTACCTCCTGTCTCCAATAACCACAGTTCTACTCGCTCTGCTTCTATGTATTGAACTTTTTTATATTCCACATATAAGTGAAATCACGCAGTTTTTCCTTTCTGTATCTGGCTTATTTCACTTAGCATAATGTTCACCAGGTTCATCCACGTAGTTGCAAATAGCAAAATCTCCTTTTTTAAAGCTGAATAATATTCCATTGTGTATATATATACCATATGTGGTATTAATATATCATATTTTATTTATTTATAAGTATCATCTGTCAATGGACACTTATCCATGTTTTGGCTATTGTAAATAATGCTGTCATGAACCATAGGGGTACAGATGTCTCTTCAAGATACTAATTTCATTTCTTTTAGATATATAAGCAGAAGTAGAATTTCTACATTATATGATAGTGTAGTTTTAAGTTTTTGAGGAATGTTCATACTGTTTTCCACAGTGGCTGCACCAATTTACATTCCCACCTACAGTGCACAAGGGTTTCCTTTATATTCTCACCAACACTTATCTCAGCCATTCTAACAAGTGTGAGGTAACATCTCATTGTGTTGTGTGTTTTTGAAATCCTCACCCAAGGATATGTTTTTTACTGATTCTAGAGAAAGAGGAAGGGTCAAGGAGAGAGGTGGGGGTGGGAACATCAATTGGCTGCCTCCCATACACACCCTAATGGGGGACAAAACCACAACCTAGGTATGTGCCCTGACTGGGAATCAAACCAACAACACTTCAAGCATGGAATGATGCTCTAACCAAAATGGTGGGGTGTTTTTTTTTTGTTTTGTTAGGCTCCCTCCTCTTCCATTACTTCCTTTTTTTATCTTTATTGTTGAAAGTATTATAGCTGTCTCTTTTTGTTCCCCATTGACCCCTTCCAGCCTGTACCTGCCCTCTGCCCCAGGCCTTCAACACACTATTGTCTGTGGCCATTATGCATATATGCATGTAAGTTCTTTGGTTAATCTCTTCCCACCAACCTATCCCCATTTCCCTGATGATTAGTGGTGTTTAGCACCTTTTCAAACTACCTTTTGGCCATTTGTATATGTTATTTGGAAAAATATTTATTTGCCCGTTTTTTATCTGGATTATTTTAGTTGTTTTCCTGTGGGCTTTTTAAAAATTTATCTTTATTGTTGAAAGTATTACTGATGTCCTCTTTGTTTTTTTCCCCATTGAACACCTCCAACCTGCACCTGCCCCTCCCAGGCCTTCACCACACTATAGTCTGTGTCCATGAGCTATGCATGTATGCATATAAATTCCCTGGTTAATCGCTCCCCACATCCCTTCAACTCTGCCTTCCCGCTGAAATTTGACAGTCTGTTCCATGCTTTTATGTCTGTGGATCTATTTTGTTCATCAGTTTATTTTGTTCATTATATTTCACACATGAATGAGATCATATGATCCTTCCCTTCCTCTGACTGGTTTATTTCACTAAGCATAATACTCTCCAAGTCCATCCATGCTGTTGCAAATTGTGAGAGTCCCATCTTTTTTACAACTGTGTAGTAGTCCATGTGTAAATGTACCACAGCTTTTTTATCCACTCATCTGCTGATGGGCAATTATTCTGTTTCCAAATCTTAGTTACTGTAAATTGTGCTGCTATTAACATAGTGGTGCATATATTTTTTTTCTGATTGGTGTTTTGGGTTTCTTAGGGCATATTCCTAGAAGTGGGATCACTGAGTCAAATGACAGTTCCATTTTTAATTTTTTGAGGAAACCCCATACTGTTTTCCACAGTGGCTGCACCAGTCTGTATTCCCACCAGCAGTGTACTAGGGTTCCTTTTTCTCCGCATCCTCGCCAGCACTTGTCTTTTGTTGATTTGTTGATGGTAGCCATTCTGACAGGAGTGAGTTGATACCTCATTGTCCTTTTAATTTACATCTCTCTGATAACCAGTGACTTTGAGCATTTTTTCATGTCTCTTGGCCTTCTGTATGTCCACTTTGGAAAAGTGTCTGTTTAGGTCCTTTGCCCACTTTTGATTGGATTTTTTAATCTTCCTTTTGTTAAGTTGTATGAGTTCCTTATATATTTTGGATATTAAACCTTTATCAGATATATCATTGCCAAATATTTTCTCTCATGCAATGGGCTGTCTTTTCATTTTGCTGATGCTTTTGCTGTACAGAAGCTTTTCACTTCAAAGTAGTCCCATTTGTTTGTTTCCTCCTTAGTTTCCTTTACCTTAGGAGGAGTATCTGTAAACATATTGCTATGAGAGATGTCTAAGATTTGACTGCCTATGGTTACTTCTAAGATTCTTATGGTATCACAACTTAAATTTAAGTCTTTTATCCATTTTGAATTTATTCTTGTGTATGGTGTAAGTTGGTGGTATAGTTTCATTTTTTTTCCATGTACCTGTCCAATTTTCCCAACACTATTTACTGAATAGACTGGCTTGACTCCATTGTATGCTCTTGCCTCCCTCATCAAATATTAATTCAGCTTAATAACTTTGGTTAATATCTGGGTTCTCTGTTCAATTCTATTGATCCATATGACTGTTCTTGTGCCAGTACCAGGCTGTTGTTTTTTTAAATATATTTTTATTGATTTCAGAGAGGAAAGGAGAGGGAGAGAGAGATAGAAACATCAATGATGAGAGAGAATCATTGATTGGCTGCCTCCTGGCACGCCCCACACTGGAGATTTAGCCCGCAACCCAGGCATGTGCCCCTGGCCAGAATCAAACCTGGGACCCTTCAGTCCACAGGCCGACACTCTACTCACTGAGCCAAACCGGCTAGGGTAGTACCAGGCTGTTTTAAGTACGTGGCTTTGTAGTATAACTTGATATCTGGTATGGTGATCCCTCCAACTTTGCTCTTTTTCTTAAGATTTCTGCAGCTATTCAGGGTCTTTTTTTTTTTTTTGGTTTCATATAAATTTTTGGAGTATTTGTCTGGATCTGTGAAATATGCTATTGATATTTTAAAAGGGATTGCATTGAATCTATAGATTTCCTTGAGTAGTATGGACATTATAATGATGTTGATTCTACCAATCCATGAACACAGTGTATTCTTCCAATTGTTTATAACTTTCTCTATCCCTTCTTTTAACGTCCTATAGTTTTCTGAGTACAGGTCTTTTACCTACTTGCTTAAATTTATTACTAAGTATCTTCAGTTTTTGTTTCAATGGTAATTGGGATTTTTTTTTAGTGTATTTTTCTAAGAGTTCATTATTGGTGTTTAAAAATATAACCAATTTCTGGATATAATTTTTTATCCTTTCACATTGCCAAACTCATTTATTAAATCTAGTAGTTTTTCAGAGGAGTCTTTAGGATTTTCTATGTACAATATCATGTCATCTGTGAATAATGACAGTTTTAGTTCCTCTTTTCTAATTTGGATGCCTTTTATTTTCTTCTTTTTGCCTGATTGCTGTGTTTAGGATGTCTAGTACTATGTAGAGTAAGAGTGTTGAAAGCAGACATCCCTGTCTTGTTCCTGTTCTTAGGGAAAATGGCTTTAGTTTTTGCACATTGAGAATGATGCTGGCTGTAGGTTGGTTATATATGGCCTTTATTATGTTGTGGTATGATCCCTCTATTCCCACTTTGCTGAGAGTTTTTATCAAAAAATGGTGTTAGATTTTGTTGGATGTTTTTCCTGTGTCTATTGATGTGATCATGTGATTTTTGTCTTTCAATTTGTTTATGTGATGTATCACATTTATTATTATAGGAGCCTTGCATCCCCAGAATAAATCCCATTTGGTTATGGTGTATGATAATTTTTAATGTATTGCTGGATTCAATTTGCTAATATTTTGTTGAGGATTTTAGCATCTACTTTCATGAAGGATATTGGCCTGTAATTCTCTTTCTTTGTAGTGTCTTTATCTGATTCTAGAATTAAGCTAATGTTACCCTCTTAAAAAGAGCTTGGCAGTGTTCTTTCCTCTTGGATTTTGTGGAATACCTTGAGGAGTATAGATTTTAGTTCTTCTTTGAATGTTTGGTAAAACTCCCCTGTGAAGCCATCCAGACCAGGGCTCTTGTTTGCTGTGAATTTTTTTTATTGCTCCCTCGATTTCATCAGTAGCTATCAGCCTATTCAGGTTTTCTGATTCTCCCTGATTGAGTTTTGGAAGATTGCATTTTTCTAGGCATTATGTGCATTTCACCCAGGTTGTCCATTTTGTTGGAATATAGTTGTTCTTAGTATTTTTTTAATGATCTTTTTTATTTCTGTGAGGTCAGTTGTTGCTTCACCTCTGTCATTTCTGATTTTCTTTATTTGGGTCCTCTCTCTTTGTTTCTTGATAAATCTGACTAAAAGTTCATCAATCTTGTTTATCTTTTCAAGCAACCAGGTCTTGTTTTTATTGATATTTTGTATTGTTTTGTTAGTATCTCATTTATTTCCACTCTGATTTTTACTATTTCCTTCCTTCTACTTAACCTTGTCTTTTCTTGTTATTCTCTTCCTAATTCTTTAAGTAATAGGGTTAGATAGTTTATTAGAAGTTTTTTTCTTTTTTTGTTTTTTGTTTTTTAAGATAAGACTGTAATGCTATGAACTTCTCTCTCAAGGTTGCTTTCACTGTATCCCATAGATTTTGTGTTGTAATGTGTTCATTTATATTTGTTTCCAGAAGGTTTTTATTTCTTTCTTGATTTCATTGGTAATCCATTCATTATTTAATAACATGTTATTTAGCCTCCATGTGTTTGAATGTTTTTGAGTGCAATTTCATGCCATTGTGATTTGAGAAAATGTTTCTTATGATTTCAATCTTCCTGAACATGTAGAAACTTAGTTGGTGTCCTAACATGTAGTCTATCTTTGAAAATGTCCTGTGTGCACTTGAGAAGAATGTATATTCTGTAGCTTTGGTATGAAATGTTCTGTAAATGTCAATTAATTCAATCTGATCTAGTGTCATTAAGATCTCAGTTTCCTTATTGATTTTTTTGTGCAGAAGATCTATGCAACGAAGTCAGTGGGTTGTTAAAGTTTCCTACTATGATTGTAGTGCTCTCTTTTCATGTTGATGTAGCTCTCATTAAGTCCCTTATATTTATAATGTTCATTAAGTTGCTTGTAGTTCTCACTGAATTGTTTTAGCACCCTTACATTTTTTTTTAATATATTTGGATGCTCCTGTATTGGATGCATGTAGGTTGACCAAAGTTATATCCTCTAGTTGTATTGATCCCTTTTGTATTATGAAGTGACCTTCATTGTTTCTTGTTATGGCCTTCACTTAGAAGCCCATTTTCTCAGATATGAGTATTACTACCCAAGCTTTGTTTTTTATTTGCATGGAAAAATTTTTTCAGCCCTTTACTTTCATTCTGTGTAAATCTTTTGTTCTGAGATGAATTTCTTGTAAACAACATATATATGGGTCATGCTTTCTTATCGATTCAGCTACCCTAGGTCCTTTCATTGGAGCACGTAAGCCATTTACATTTATGGTTATTATTGCTAGGTATTTATTTGTTGCCATTCTTATTCTTTATGCCATGTTCATATCTTTCTATTTCTTTTTCTTACAACAGTCCCTTTAGCATTTCTTACAGTGCTGGTTTGGTGGTAATAAACTCTTTTAGCCTTTTTTTTTTTGTCTTCAAAGCTTTGTATTTCACCTTCAATTTTGAATTATAGCCTTGCTGGATAGTGTAGTCTTGTTTTCAGTCTCTTGGTTTTCATTACTTGGTATATTTCATGCCATTCACTTCTGGCCTGAAGTGTTTCTATTGAGAAATCAGCTGACAGTCTAATGGGAGCTCCCTTGTAGGTAACTTTCTGTCTCTCTCTTGCAGCCTTTAAGTTTCTTTTTTTTTAAATATATTTTTATTGATTTCAGAGAGGAAGGGAGAGGAAGAGAGAGACAGAAACATCAATGATGAGAGAGAATCATTGATCAGCTGCCTCCTGCACGCCCCCCCACTGGGGATCGAGCCTGCAACCCGGTCATTTGCCCTGACCAGGAATCGAATCATAACCTCCTGGTTCATAAATCGATGCTCAACCACTGAGCCATGCCAGCCAGACCCCTTTAAGATTCTTTCTTTGTCTTTAATGTTTGCCATTTTAATTATGATGTGCCTAGGTGTGGGTCTTCTTGGGTTCATCTTTATTGGGATCCTTTGTGTTTCCTGAACTTGCATGACTTTTTCCTTCACCAGGTTAGGGAAAATTTCTGCCATTATTTCTTCAAAGAGGTTCTCTATTCCTTGCTCAGATTTTTCTTTTGGTACCCCTATGATGGGAATGTTGTTACCTTTCATGTTGTCCTAAAGCTCTCTTAGACTATCCTCCTGCTTTTTAATTTTTTCCCATTTGCTTCTCTGAATGGGTGTGTTTTTTCTACCTTGTCTTCTAATTCACTGATTCAGGCCTCAGCTTCCTCTAGTCTATTCTTGAATTCTCCCAGGGTGTTCTTTATTTCAGCTATGTCATTCCTCATTTCCAAATGATTCCTAGTTATTGTTTCAAGCTCTCTTTTCATGTTGGTGTAGCTCTCATTAAGTTCCTTATAATGCTCATTAAGTTGTTTGTAGTTCTCACTGAATTGTTTGAGCACCCTTATTACCATTACTGTGAATTAGTTATCTAACAAATTGTTTGTCTCCATTTCATTTACTTTCTTTCCTTCTTATTCCTCCTTTTCTTTCATTTGGGGGTTGTTTTTTGTCTCCCCATTTTTGCTGTCCTTTTGTATTTGTTTCTATGTATTAGTTCAAACTGCTAAGCCTCCCAGACTTTGTGGGGTGGTCTTATGTAGTTGGTGTGTTGTGGGACCCATTGGTGCAGTCTCTTATATCTCCTGACCTGAGTACTCTAGGAAAGCTCCTTACTTGAGTTATTTGGATTCCTCTGTTGTAGTTGGGTCTTGAATGTTATTGTCCCATTCATGGATGGAATCTCCTCTCAGGCTGGATGACTATATGGCTCCCCACAACCACATCATGCAAGCTGTTGTAGAGGTGCTGGCAGAACAGCACAAAATACAACACAACAAAACACTAAACAGAAGAAACAAAACAAAAACATACACAAGACCCCTACAGCAACAACAAAAGCAACCACCAGAGAAAAGAGAGTTAGGAAAAAGAAAAGAAAGTAAGAATGATAGATGAAAAGAAATAAAGAAAAATATGAGGAGAAAAATAACAAAAAAGAGGGGGGTGGAAAAAGGAATATGTAGATGCAAAGCTGAAATAAAGAAAATAAAAATAAAGAAAAGGGGGAGTAGTGGAAGGAAAATGGTTTAAAATAAAAGATAAAGAAAAGAAAAGGAAAAAAGGATGAGAAAACAGGAGAAAAGGAAAAGAGAGAAAGAAAAAAAGATTGAGTAGAAAGGGGAAGAGGAAAATTAGATATATGAAAGAAACAATAGAGACTAGAATAATAACAACTCAATAAAGCAGACAGATAAAGAAGATAAATAAAAAAGGGGGGGAAGAAAAGAAAGAGAAAAAATTTAAAAAGGAAAAGAAAAGAGAGGGGGGGAGGTGAAGTGGCATTCTTTTCAGCAAAGTTTAGTGCTCCCTGGGAGCTCCCTTTGGAAGCTCTTCTGATGACTGTGGCTGACTGTTCCGTCTGCCAATTCTGGGCTTCCCGTGTGATACATAGGTGCTGACCACTGTCAGAAACAGTCCTCCTTTGGCTTTCAGCAACCTACTTGAAGTTCCAAGGGATCCACAGTTGTGTCTGTTTCCATAGGACTTGGCTGCAAGCAAAAGGGGCCAATGTGCCCTCTAAAACAGGTTTGTTAGCAGCTTAGGGCCCAGGGCTGGGTTAGCAAACTTCCCCTGGTTACCTGGACTCAGCCTCTGTCCACCTTTGCCAGCTGTTAATGTTAATCACTCAAAAGTCTGTTTCTGAAAGGGCATTAGGTAGGGGGAGGTGCTGTTTAGATTTCAGGGAATGTGGTGGGTGTGTTTCCCTGTCCCAGAGCGACTCCTCTGTGAGTGGCCCAAAATATTACTCTGCCCTCAGATGGGCAGAGATCCTTGTATGCAGTCCGGTGTGATTGGCTGGAAAGCTGGAGTTCTTATAAGCTCTCCTGTGTGGGGAATGTACCGGTCAGGATCCCAGGATAATGAGGTGGTAGGCCCCTCCCCCAATCCAGTCCCTGAGACTGTTCAAACCCATAGGCTTGGCCTCTGCTTTTGTTTCCTCTGAAAAGGTCAAAATGCAGGATGTGGCAGGCAGAGCTCCTGAGGGTGGAGTAGACTATATCACCTAGGGTGGGGGTTTTTTCTTCTCTTGCCCTGTGGCTACTGGGAGCAGCTAGTTCCTCTCAGGAAAAATGTCCATATCTGTTTGAGGGTGCACAAACAAATGCTGGACTCCTGAATACTGCTTTTCCACAACTCCCTGCAATACTTCCCACTCCAGCCTCTCCTTAGGCACTTCAAGTCCCTGCCTCTCTCCCTGCACCAAAGCCTCGGGTGAGTAGCTGCAAATGAACTCCTGTTCTATGGGTTTAAAAAAAAAAAAAAAAGGAAACTGAGGCTTTCTCTCTGACTCGCTCCTGTCTACCGGCTCCAGGCTCGGCCATGGCCAACAGCTATGCTGCCTTTCACAGCTGGATGTTATGTGGGCCACAAGTCTTGGCTCTGGTACTCTGGGCTGTGGAGCCCAACCTGGGTTCCAGGCATCTATCTTCTGAGGGAAAAGACCCTCCTTTAGCCAAGAGCTTCCTCCTCACCCTTGGCCTGCCACTCCTGGATGCTGGGTCAGCTCCTCTCACAATCTCGCCCTTCATACCAGTCTCCAGGTATTTTGTGAACTTCTCTGATATGTCTCCACCTCAGCTGGACCTCAGATGGTAACTCCCATTATATGTGCCCTACTTTTGTTTTATTTCCAGTTGGGCCCTAGGAGGAGGTGCAAGAAAGGTCTGCATATTCAGCCACCATTTTCTCCTCTCCTTGGCTGTTTTTATTTATTTTGTTTTACAATTGAGTTGTATGAGTTTTTAAGAGATTTCATTGAATCTGTTTATGAGTTTGGGTTATATGGACATTTTATTTTACTTTTTAAATGAAGTCTTTATTGTTGAAAGCATTACACATGTCCCCTCTCTTCCCCATCGACCCCTTTTAGCCCACCCCCATCCCACGCCCCAGGCCTTCACCACCCTATTGTCTGTGTCATATATGCATACAAGTTCTTTTGTTGATCTCTCCCCAACCACACCCTGTGATTCTGCAGTCTGTTCTATGCTTCTCTGTCTCTGGATCTATTTTATTCATCAGTTTATTTTGTTCATTAGATTCCACATATGAGTGAGATCATGTGATATTTGCCTTTCTCTGATAGACTTATTTCACTTAGCATAATATTCTCCAGGTCCCTCCATACTGGCTCAAATGGTAAGAGATCCTCCTTTTATACTGCTGGATAGTATTCCATGGTGTAAATGTACCAGAGATTTTTTATCCACTCATCTACTAATGGGCACTTGGGATGTTTCCAGATCTTAGCTATTGTAAATTGTGCTGCTATGAATATAGGGTTTCATACATTCTTTCAGCTTGGTGGTTCTGGTTTCTTAGGATATATTCCTTAGAAGTGGGATCACTGGGTCAAATGGGAGTTCCATATTTAATTTTTTAGGAAACTCCATGCAGTTTTCCATAATGGCTGCACCAGTCTGCATTCCCACCAGCAGTGTACTGGTGTTCCCTTTTCTCCACATCCTTGGCAGCACTTTTCATTTCTTGATGGTAGCCATTCTGACAGGTGTGAGGTGATACCTCATTGCCATTTTAATTTGCATTTCTCTGATGATCAGTGACTTGGAGCATTTTTTCATGTCTCTTGGACATTTGAATGTCTGCTTTGGAGAAGTGCCTATTTAGGTCCTTTCCCATTTTTAAATTGGATTGTTTGTCATCCTTTTGTTAAGTTGCATGAGTTCCTTATATATTTTGGATATTAAACCTTTATCAGATGTATCATTGGCAAATATGTTCTCCCATACAGTGAGCTCCCTCTTCATTTTATTGATTGTCTCTTTTGCTGTGCAGAAGCATTTTCTGTTTATGTAGTCCCATTTGTTTATATTCTCCTTAGTTTCATTGCACTAGGATAAGTATCCACAATCATATTGCTATGAGAGATCTCTGAAATTTTGCTGCCTATGGCTTCTTCTAGGATTTTTATGGTTTCACAACTTACATTTAAGTCTTTTATCCATTTTGACTTTATTCTTGTGTATGGTGTAAATTGATGGTCTAGTTTCATTTTTTTTCCATGTATTTGTTCAATTTGCCCAACACCATTTATTGAACAGACTCTCTTGACTCTCTTGCATGCTCTTGTCCCTTTGTCAAATATTAATTGAGTGTAATGGCTTGGTCTATTTCTAAGGTCTGTTCTGTTTCATTGATCATATGCCTGTTCTTGTGCCAGTACAAAGCAGTTTTGATTACAGTGGCTTTGTAGTATAACTTGATATCTGACATTGTGAACCCTCCAATGTTCTTCTTCTTTCTCAAGATTGCTGCAGCTATTCGGGTCTTTTTGGTTCCATATAAATTTTTGGAGAGTTTGTTCCAGATCTGTGAAAAATGCTCTTGGTATTTTAATAGGAATAGCATTGAATCTGTAGGTTGCATTGGGTAGTATGGATATTGTAATGATGTTAGTTCTACCAATCCATGAACATGGTATATTCTTCCACTTGTTTGTATCTTCCTCTATCTATTTTTTTCAATGTCCTGTAGTTTTACGAATACAAGTCTTTTACCTCCTTGGTTAAGTTTATTCCTAAGTATATTAACTTTTTTGTTACAATGGTAAATGGGATTATTTTTTTAGTTTTGTTTCTAAAAATTCATTATTGGAGTATAAAAATGCCATCGATTTCGGGGTGTTAATTTTGTATCCTGCTATATTGCCAAATACATTTATTAAATCTAGTAGTTTTTTGGTGGAGTCTTTAGGGTTTTCTATGTACATTATCATATCCTCTGTGAATAATGATAGTTTTACTTCCTCGTTTCCAATTTGGATGCCTTTTATTTTTTCTTCTTGTCTGATCGCTGTGGCTAAGACTTCCAGTACTATGTTGAATAAGAGTGGTGAAAGAGAACATCCCTGTCTTGTTACTGTTCTTACAGGAAATGGGTTTAGTTTTTGTCCATTGAGTATGATGTTGGCTGTACGTTTGTCATATAAGGCTTTTATCATGTTCAGATATGCTTCCTCTATTCCCACTTTGCTGAGAGTTTTTATGAAAAATGAGTGTTAGATTTTGTCAAATGCTTTTTCTGCCTCTATTGATGTGATCATGTGGTTTTTGTCTTTCAGTTTGTTTATGTGATGTATCACATTTATTGATTTGAGAATATTGTACCAGCCTTGCATCCCTGGAAAAAAATCCCACTTGGTCATGGTGTATGATCTTTTTAATATATTGCTAAATCTGATTTGCTAATATTTTGTTAAGGAATTTAGTACCTGTATTCATCAGGGATATTGGCCTGTATTTTTCTTTCTTTGTGGTGTCTTTATCAGATTTTGGAATTATGATAATACTGGCCTCAAAAAAGGGTTTAGAAGTGTTCCTGCCTCTTGGATTTTTTGGAATATTTTGAGGAGAACAGGTGTTAGTTCTTCTCTGAAGGCTCGGTAATACTCCCTTGTGAAGTCGTCTGGACCAGGGCTTTTGTTTGCTGGAAGTTTTTTATTACTGCTTCTCTCTCATCACTTGTTATTGGCCTATTCAGGTTTTCTGATTCTTCCTGATTCAGTCTGGGGAGGTTGTATTTTTCTAGGAATTTATCCATTTCATCCACATTGTCTAGCTGTTCTCATGTAGTTGTTCATAGTATTTTCTTAATCTTTTGTATTACTGTGGTTTCAGTTATTACTTCTCTGCTTCCCTTTCTGATTTTATTTATTTAGATCCTCTCTCTTTGTTTCTTGATGAGGCTGGCTAATGGTTCACCAATCTTTTTTATCTTTTCAAAGAATCAGCTCTTGGTTTCATTGATATTTTATATTTTTTTAGTCTCTATGTCTAAATTAGACATAAATACATGTATTTATTTCTTCTCTAATCTTTATTAATTCTTTCCTTCTACTTACTTTAGGCTTTTCTTGTTGTTCTCTTTGTAATTATTTAAGTTATAGTTTTAAATACTTTTTTTTGTTTTTTTGAAGTAGGCTGGTAGTGCTATGAACTTTCCTCTCACAGCTGCTTTTGCTGTGTCCCAGAGATTTTGGGTTGTTGTGTGCTCACTTTCATTTGTTTCCAGGATATTTTTATTTCTTTCTTGATCTCATTGGTAACTGATCCATTGTTTAATAACATGCTATTTATCCTCCATGTGATTAAATGTTTTTGAGTGTTTTTACTGTAGTTGATTTCTCATTTCATTCCATTGTAGTCTTGGAAGATGCTTCTTATGATTTCAATCTTCTTGAACTTGTACAGACTTGTTTTGTGTCCTAATATGTGGTTTATCTTTGAGAATAATCCATGTGCACTTGAGAAGAATGTATACTCTGCAGCATTAGGGTTAAATGTTCTACAAATGTACATTTAACCCATCTGATCCAGTGTGTCATTTAGAGTTCCTATTTCCTTGTTAATTTTTTATCTGGAAGATCAATCTAGGGAAGTCAGTGGAATGTTACAGTCCCCTACTGTGACTACTCCCTTAAAACCCTTAGAGGTTTTTTATATATTTTGGTGCTCCTATATTGGGTGCATATATGTTTACCAAGGTTATATCCTCTTGTTGTATCTATCCCTTTAGTATTATGTAGTGACCTTTATTGTCTCTTGTGATGGCCTACAATTTCAAATCTATTTTGTCAGATATAAGTATTGCTACCCCAGTTTTTCTTTTTTCATTTCCATTTGTATGGAAAATATTTTTCCATCCCTTCTCTGTCATCCTGTGTGAGTTTTTTTGTTCTGAGTTGGGTCTCTTGTAGGCAACATATAATGGTGTCATGTTTTTTATCCATTCAGCTACCCTTTGTGTTTTTTTTAATTTTGTTTTATTGCTTAAAGTATTACATATAGTATTACATATGTCTCCTTTTTTCCCCCTTCTGGACATTCCCCCAGCTTCCCCTATCTCCCAGTGTCTTATGACCACTGGTTATGCTTATATGCATGCATACAAGTCCTTTGGTTGATCTCTTACCCCTCCCTCCTGCCCCCAATCCTCCTGAGCTTTCCCACTGTAGTTTGATAGTCTGTTTGATGCTGCTCTGCCTCTGTATCTATTTTTGTTCATCAGTTTATAATGGTCTTTATTATCCATAAATGAGTGAGATCATGTGGTATTTTACTTTCATTGACTGGCTTACTTCACTTAGCATAATGCTCTCCAGTTCCATCCATGCTGTTGCAAATGGTAAGAATTCCTTATTTTTTACAACAGCATAGTATTCCATTGTGTAGATGTACCACAGTTTTCTAATCCATTCATCT
>NW_005370366.1:268782-291764 GCF_000412655.1 Myotis brandtii
TCTCCTTCCTTCTGCTCACCCTGGGCTTTTCTTGTTGTTCTCTTTCTAATTCTTTGAGTTGTAGAGTTAGATAATTTACTACCATTTTTTTCTTGCTTTTTGAGGTAGGCCTGTAGAGCTATAAACTTCCCTCTAAAGACTGCTTTCATTGTGTCCCATTACCCTTTGTGTTTTGATTTTAGCATTTAATCTATTTACACTTAAGGTTATTTTTGATAGGTGCTTATTTATTGCCTTTTTAATTCTGTATGCCTATGTTTCTCTGCATATATATTTTTTCTTCTCATGACCACAGTCCCTTTAGCATTTCTTGCAGTATTGGTTTTGTGGTGGCAAACTCCTTTTGCCTTTTTTGTCTGGGAAACTCTTTATTTCACCACCTATTTTGAATCACAGCCTTGCTGGATGTAGTAATCCTGGCTTCATTCCTTGCTTTTCATTACATTGAATATATAATGACATTCCCTTCTGGCCTGTAGATTTTCTGATGAAAAATCAACCTTATGGGAGCTCCTTTGTAGGTAACAAATTGCTTTTCTCTTGCTGCCTTTAAGATTCTCTCTTTTTGTCTTTAATTTTTGGAATTTTAATTATTATGTGTCTGGGCATGGACCTGTTTGGATTCTTCTTTCTAGGGACTCTCTGTGCCTCCTGAACTTGTGTGACTTTTTCCTTCACTAGGTTAGGGAAGTTTCCTGCCATTATTTCTTCATACACGTTCTCTATCCTTTGCTTGCTTTCTTCTCCTTTTGGTACTTCTAATATACAATAGTGTTATGTTTCATGTTGTACCATAGCTCCCTTAAGCTGTCCTCCTGTTTTTTAATTGCGTTTTTTCTTTTTGATTCTTTGATTGGATGATATTTTTCTACCCCATCTTCTAATTCACTGAACCTATCCTCAGCTTCCCCTAAGCTGCTGTGAATTCCTTCCTTCCACTGTGTTCTTTATTAGTTCTATATCATTCTTCATAGTTACTATATCTTTTTACATGCTGTTGATCATCTTTGCCATCATTATTCTGAAATGTATGTCTGATAAATATCTTATCTCCATTTCATTTATCTCTTCTTCTGGATAATTCTCTTGTTCTTTCTTTTGGGGGTTGTTTTTTAGTCTCCTCATTTTGGCTGCCTGTTGGGGTTTTTTGTCTGTGCATTAGGTAGAAATGCTACGATTCCCAATCTCTAGTGCAGGACAAAGTCAGATGTTGTTTGTGACTGGCCCTGAGTATCCTGTTTGGAGCTATCAGCAATCCACAGCTTGTGGCTCCCTCTACTGTGGCTGGGAGCCTTTGGAAAGAACTAAGATGTGGTTAACAGTCTGCTTCTCCTAGCCTTGGACCCAGGATTAGATCAGGGAAAGACTCAAAGCCTCCAGAGAACTTCCTCTGAAGTCCCATTGACACTCAGACTTGATTTGCCTCAGGCTATTGACCACAGGATGGGGCCAGATGCCTTCCAACAGGGTGGGGCATCTGCCTTCCCCCCAGGCAAAAACTGCCTTGGTGGAAAAAGACTGCAGGAGAAAGATTTCCTCCTCAATGTGAGGGAATGGCTCAGCACAGGAAACCGGCATGGCTGCCCTCTAAGTGCCAACCCTAGAACCCCCTATCCTGGCTTCTGCTGTTTACAGCTCCAGTTCACTCTGCCTTCCCTCTGCTGGAACCCAAGGTGAGTGGCTGCACATGAAATTTTGTGTGTTGGCCCTTTAAGAGGGTGCCTGAATTTTTAGTTGTGTCTCACTAGCAGATATCAACTCTGTGCTTCTCACAGCCAGGTGTTATATGGGCACCTTTCTCAGTTCTGTTGTTCTAGGCTGGGGAGCCCAGCTTGAGGTTTAGACCCTAGAGTTCTCAGTGCCCCCTCCCCCCGCCCCCACTGCTGAGATATCCCTCTGGAACTTCAGCTGCTGTCTGTAGGGCCCAGTGAGCCCATTTGTGCCTCCACACTTTCTATCAGTCTCTATGCATTCTCCACTTTCTATCCTTGGTTTTTAGGGTTCTCTCCAGCTAGTCTTCAGTTGATTTTTCATGTTTTTTTTTCTGTATTTTAGTTGTATTTCCAGTTTGGTCCTAGGAGTGTCAGTGTAGCTTCCACTTACTCTACCACTATTTTGAAATCCTGAGTATGAACATTTTAACAATGTTAATTATTCCAATCCATGAACACCATTTATCTTTCTATTTATTTGTGTCTTCTTTAAATGGTGTCATCAATGTCATAGTTTTCAGTGTGCAGATGTCACCTCCGGGTTAGATTTATCCTTGAAGTATTTTATTGTTTTTGATACTATCATAAATGAGATTTTCTTGATTTTCTTTTCAGATACATTGTTGTTGATGTAAACTGCAGCTGATTTTTGTATATGTTAATCTTGTATTCTGAAACTTTACTAAATTTGTTGATTAGTTCTAACAGTTTTTTGCAGAGTTTTAGTGTTTTCTATATATAGAATTATGTCATCTGCAAACAGAGATCATTTTACTTCCTTTCTGACTTGGATGCCCTTTTTTCTTGTCTGATTGACCTGCTAGTACTTCTAATGCCATGTTGAATAGAAGTGGTGAGATTGTACATCTTTGTCTTGTACTGAATCTTAGAGGAAAGGCTTTCAATTTTTCCCCTCTGATTTTTTAGAATATATTTTATTGATTTTTAGAGAGGTTGGTAAGGAAGAGGGATAGAGAGATAGAAGCACCAATGAGAGAGAAATGTTGATCTACTGCCTCCTGTATTCCCCCTACTGGGGATTGAGCCTACAAGCCGGGCATGTGCCCTGACCAGGAATCGAACCGTGACCTCTTAGTTCCCCACTGATTTTGATGTTAGCTTTGGGCTTTTCATAAGTGGACATTATTATCTTGAGGAAATTTCCTTTTATAACTATTTTGTTGATTTTTTTTAACATGAATAAATGTTAAACTTTGTCAAATGCTTTTTCTTCATCTATTGAAATGATCGTGTGGTCAGTTTTTGTCTTTCATTTTGTTAATGTGGTGTATCACATTGATTAATTTGCATATGTTAAACCTAGCTTACTTCCCAAAGATAAATCCTATTTGGACCATATTTGAACCCTCTTGCAGTCATCTAGGTAAATATAGAATTCTTCATGATTAATTTAAAAACTGGAAATGACTTAATACTATTATTACCAATTGAATAAATCATGCATGCTTATAGTCTAAACAAATTAGTTTGTTGGAAGGAAGAGCTATCCAAACTTATCTGTAGGCTTGTTAAGTAAAAGATGGAATCTAATGTCTAATTTTATTTGGGCACTATAATTCACATATTTTCCTAAATCTGACTTTCAAAGAATACACTTTGAGCAAATGTTCAGCTCAGTGAGTGTTTATTGGACACTACAATGGCCAAATAACAGAAAAGGACTTCCCTCAGGTAGGATCAAAATCAAGACACTTATTCAAGGACACACTTTAACAAAAAGTAGAGGTAAAATCAGAGCTTTAGAAATACGATATAGGTTTTCACACTCTAGAGACTTGTCTCCCACAGATTTGTTGAACTTTAAAGTTATGGCAACGATACCTATACAGGTGATAGATAAACCCTACAAATGATGTGACCTTGTCTATACAGTTAGGATAATTGTTTGTGAACTTGTCTCAGCTATGAATCTAATTTCTAGCTTACATGTCTAGGATAAATCAGTGGTTTAATAAATGGCAATTCTCTAGTATTTTTCCTCTATGAAAAGTATCTTTATGGAAATCGATGTTCTAGAAAAAAATAAAGAGGCACCTAAGAGGTTTCTAGGTTTCATGGGCACAGAGGGGGCCAGCACTGGACACAAGAATTTACCAGGAAAAAAAGACACAAAAAGGAAGACATGGATGCAGTGACAAAGACACAGAAATAAAAACAAAAGCCATAGAAAGAAGGAAGTTATAGGGACACAGTTCAAAAAATGAAGATCACTTCAGTACTAATCATGTGACCTGCCCTGCTTGATGGCATCTATTTGCAAGCCTGCACTACTGAACCTGAGATAGTGGTTTGAAGAAGTGGTTGCACATAGTAATGAGTGGTTATAGGCATCATTCCCCTCTACTGGCAAAGCTAATGAACTACACCACTCATTTTCATTTTATCATATGAAAATATAAGTTTGTAACAAAAAAATAAACAACAACAAACAGAAAGAACAAGAATATTAAAAATGCAGTTCATTTGTGGGAATTTGAAGTTACATTCCATTACCAACTTCTTTTTTTTGGCTGGGGTGGGGGGGGCGTTGAAAATGAAAACAAAATAAAAATGAAGTGCACATGGTTAATGTCCTCACCAACCATGTGATCTCATCATCAATTTCTTCCCATTTATCACTTTAGAAGTTCTCACCTCCTTAGCTTACAGGTTTAAGTTCAGATTAGCTTCAATATAACTTTGAATCTTTCCTTCTATACCATTCTTACAGCAAAGTGGCCCCCTTACCACTTAACTCAGAAATCAGATGGCTTCTAAGTAAACTGTTTCCAAGGACACATATTTAAATTACAGCGTTTCCTCCTGAAAGGTAGGGATGCCAACTACAAAGTTGTGGAGCTATAACTACAGCCCAAAAGCTTTAATGATGAAATCATGGGCATCTAAGGTGACATTCCAGGCTGGCCCAGAATCTTCACAACAGGCAGGATGCTCATTGCCAAGTCTTTGCAAAGGCACAACCCAACCTAACAGGGTAAGATACTAATCTTTCCCTCCCTCCCAGCAGTTACGAGTTCATTTTCCTTTAGTGCTCAGAAACACCTTCTCCTCAGCATTTGAGGCATGTTATTTACTAGTATATGCTCAATAATAAAAACAAAATCCTTGATCTTTATTTTATACAGTTACCTATTAGATCTTACTATAAATGTAGGAAAATAATGAGAAGATAGAATAGATCACTGTAATTGCACAGAAAGTAGTTGTGAGAGGGGAAGCATGCAGAGCTGTACTTTCCTGTACATCCCTCAGAAAATCTTGAACTATATGGAGTAAAATATCTGGGAAGGTATCAAAATAGTTACTTCTACTAAAGAAAATAAGATACTATTGACACCTGAGTGAGAGTTACATTTACTTTAATCTGATTCCCTCTCTGATGGGGATGGCGGGGGAAGCACTGTACAAAACTAAATATAATTAACATTTAAGTAAATAAAGTAAAAATATTAGCATTGGAGGTAAATCTGTGATGGGAACCACTGAGAAAAATGTAATCAACTGGTTACACATGTTCTTCAAGGTCCCCAAAGTCTTGTGAGGGGCACACAAGTTAATACTTTCTACATGGATCTCCTACAAGACTAGACCCAGCACAGGATGGTTCTTTGAACCTCTGGTGGATCAATGTGTGGACAACTTGCAGGGACCTGGGCAGTAGCCCAGACTAGGAATTCCAAAGAGCAGGGTAAGATTATAAAGCAGCTGAATAGTAATGATTTAGTTTTATTAAAAAATAAGACCTTCTTTATCATTCATTGGTGGGGAAATCAGATACTTTATTGAATCTATTTTATTAAGACTTGGGGCCCTAGATGAATCCATTCCCTAGCAGTTTGGGACTCTATTTGGGCCACAACACTCATCAGTTATTTTAAGATCTATCCAGATCCTAGTTTTGAGATAACATAAAGCTTATATCTGCAGCCATCCAAGGTTGTTTCCAACTATATTCATGATGTCATTTCTATGATACAACACACTTATATATTCAGATCATACATCCACATCAGCCAGTATCAGACATCAAATCTTAAAATTACTACCAGGAACAGTAAAAATATTAAAACAGTGTTTACATGTAATCAGAAACACCTTCTCCTCAGCATTTGAGGCATGTTATTTACTAGTACATGCTCAATAATAAAAACAAAATCCTTGATCCACTCATCCATTTAGTCATTCAACAAATAGTTACAGAACGTTTACTCCACTAGGAAATGAAGAAGGCACAAATGTGAATCTAACACAGACCTTGTTTTTAAAGTGCTGACACTGAATACAAGGTAGAAAGTCAGAACCCCCAAAGAGGAATTATTTAGGGCTATGGGACCTCAGAGGAGGAGAGAGTCCTGGCAGGCATTGTGTCAGCGTTACACATATGCCATCTCATTTAATCCTCACATTGGGTATATTTTCCTTATTTGACAGCTAAGGACTCTGACAGTTATGCGATGGGACCATAGTCACTGAGGTCGTAAGCAATGAGAGCTGAGCCCAACGCTCTTCCAGTACCCATGGGTATAGCCAGTGACCTGTACATGGAAGCAGTGTCTGTCTCCTTCCCGAATTCTTGCTTGACTCTATACCTGTACATCTAAACAGATATTTGGATAAAAATCTCTTAGCTTTTAGGCATCCTGTTGGTTTAATTTAATTTTATTTTCTGAATTTTAAAAGTCATCAAATATTGGGTTTGTAGTTGCTCACCTCAGAGTTAGCCACAGACTAAATAAACATTGCCTTTTTTGTTTTGGTTTGGTTTTTTTTGTTTTTTATTTTTTTTAAACATTGCCTTTTAATCAAAGTCAATGTCTTCCAAAAAATTAAATTTCCTTATCTCATATATGCTTCACCATTAATTATTAAAGATGGACAATAGTGAATAATACTTAAGACACACTCCATTATAGTCTGGTATTATTTATCAGGCTTAAATATTGTGACTCTGATGGAAAAAAAATCAATTCAGGGACAAATATGAAAGAATAGTATTTAATCTAAATAGCTAAACCAGTGACAGCAAAAACTGGGATATTTTTAAAGATCAATAAAACACCAAATGAACTAGATGAATCTAAGACACTACAAGGAAGTTGTGAATGTCTCTTTAGTGGGATAGAAAGACATAGAACTCTACCCAGTTCCACAGAGATACATTAGAAAATGTTCTTTAAAAAGAATGCAAGTGATTGGAGTATTAACACAACAAACATTTAAAGCATGACATAATCTGTATGGTCAAAAGGCAGTAGCATAATGGTAAAGAATTCGCTAAAACCATGGAAGAATTATGTAGTGATAAGATAATAAGAGAATTGTGGATATTTTCAAACAAGTCCACAATGTTCAAATCCATTTTGATTCATAAGTTTAACATTTAGGTTTTCAAATTACTTAACTGGTTTCTTAGACCAAAATTCAGGCAAAACCCAGAGTATTTGGGAAACTCTATAGGGAGATTTTTGTTTCACGTTTTCCACCCAAAGTCAAGGTTGGATATGGGAAATTTTGGTATGATGTTATGTTTTGGTTTTTTTATTTTTATACCTATAAAATAAATGAATAAATAACTGGTATAACTTTTCAATCAGTTCAGAAGTCAAAAAAGAAGCTTTAAAATGCTAAAATTATTACCTGCTATTAAAGCTAAGGGTAACTCAACAATTGTATCAAGTCGACCTCTAGTTCATGCATGTAGTCATGTCTTCCATCTCCTCACATGCACTCAAACTTTCCATATACACCTTTTAAAAAGGGAATTCCTTACAAATAGTTTGGCAACTGGGGTTTCTTTGAGCAATTGCCCAATGGCTTGAACAAGAAACAACTTCCCTGTTTTAATTTAAACCTCATGGTGTGAATACTTTAATAAAAATTTCCTTTTAGAGACAAGCCTTCTAAAGATACCATAGAAATAATATTTTTAGTAGGTATATATTCTCAAAGACAAAATGCCATAACTGGGAAAAATTGTTTTCCTATCATGAATACCACTAGACTATTGGTTTATTTTTTTACCTTAATTTCTTTTTATGGATAGTTTGACAAAGCTACTGTTTTAGGTAGCAATTTACACAATCAGAAGCTTGTATTCCTTTCAGTACAATGCAATGTGGAAAGTTGTTATTGGCCCTGGCTGGTTTGGCTCAGTGGATAGAGTGTCAGCCTTCAGACTGAAGAGTCCCAGGTTTGATTCTGGTCAGGGGCACATGCCTGGGTTGCAGTTTTGATCCCCAGTGGGGGGCATGCATGAGGCAGCCAATCGATGATTCTCTCTCATCATTGATTTTTCTATTTCTCTTTCCCTCTCCCTTCCTCTCTGAAATAAATAAAAATATATTTTTTTAAAAAAAGAAAGAAAGAAGGTTGTCATTGTATACCCACTCTTGCAGGTAGGATGTCAATTTTCTATGAAAACTCTCAGACACCCCTGCTTTCTCACTTGACGCTGCTTGGTGCAGCCCTGTGGCAGCAACATGTCACCCCTGTGCAATTAGAGAATCCACCAGTATATGATCTCACCAACTAAGCTCCTGGACAATGGGGACCATGTTTTATCTGCTTCTTCCAGTCTTACATAGTGTCCCACACCTACCAGGCACTTCATAAAAGTTCAAGAATGAAGACCTGCCCTGGTACAGGAGCTGGTCATTCCAACACGGATAGGACAGATGGAAATAGTAGGGAAAAGTTTGACAAATGTAGAAAGAAGAGGGCCTCTGGGAAAGCCCAGACAGGGGCAGTTTCTTTATTTAACAGTCTTTATTTAGAGAAGAGTATCCTCTTGAAAACATTGCTTCTCTTAAGAACACATACCATGGTGCAGCACAGTTTCTTGATTAAGGGTTCCCAAAGTCCTTAAAGAGAATGATCTGAATGGCAACTCCTGTGCCAAATACACAGAGGGGTACTATTTATGGTTGTCTGTACACTGGAGACAAATGTTTATGAACAGTTATTGGCCATAGTATGGTTTTGTCGTCATCATAACTCCTGAGTTAAAGAATGAATTTGGAATGATTAAAAAAGATCTCTGAACCAAGAGGACCACCACTCAAAGTTTCTGATAAAACCAAAGGGCCCAAAGGGGACCAAAGAAAGTCACAGCACTCCTTAAAACATGGCTCCTTGAAAAGGTTTATTATCCTAATTCATATACTAAAATTTGCATTAGCAACCATTTCATATTCCTCAAAGATCACGAGAAACCCACTAGCCAATATAAGCAGGAAAATATCTTTACTCCATAAAATTGTGTTTTTTTACATAACTTTACAGATTGCCTTTCCCATGAAAGATATAGGAAAAAAAGTCTAAAATCAACATGATACATGCAACATCTAAATAGATACAATACTGATAAAAGAAGAAAAGATAATTACCACCTAAAACAAAAATATCTCAATTTCTCCAAATTAAAGATACTCATGTTAAAAGTTGGTCACCAGAGGGGAGGGGGGGGGAAGAGATTAAGAATACAAATTGGTGGTAACAAAGTAGTCATAGGGATGACTACTTTGTACAGCATAGGATATATAATCAATGATATTGTAATAACCATGTATGGTGCCAGGTGGGCACTAGACTTGTCAGGGGGATCACTTTGTAAATGTCTAACCTCTATGCTGTACACCTGAAACTAACATAATATTGCATGTCAACTGTGATTAATTTTTATTTTATTTTTAAGTGTCATTTTACATCATGCAGCATCACAGATGATTCAGACTCTCAGCTGGGAAAGAAAAGTTTCTAAAGCAGATCTCTAACCAAACCACCCTGATTTGGAGCACAAATTCATAAACATAAATGGTTTCTGTGCCATCCTCTTCACAAAGGCCCGAACTTGGTCAAAACTGAAATTCATAGCACCAACTATTTTTGTTATGCAAACATACAGAAAGAGGTTCTGACCATTTTTTCATATTGAATGAGAGTATGTTTTCCATCTTGGCATCACTTTATCACTTTATGACTGAATTAGCTGTTTTTTCTCAGACCTTACTAAGCGTCTGTATCCTATTTCTTAGTAACGTGAAATTTTTTTAAAAATTACAAGGCAAACTTGAACATGAACTCTCTGAGATGCTGACTTTACTAGATAGCGTGTAATGCCATAAACGTGCTAAAATGCTCCATTCTGACCTAGTGCACTTAAGTACATTATAATGTGTTTTATGTTATTTTGGAGGATACTTTCTCATTAGCCTCAAATTGTGTTCAATGTAGAGATTTGGGAACCCTGGTCTTGCCACATATAGTATGGAACTCTTACTAACTTTCATGTCCTCATAAGACTGTTACCACTTAACAAACAAAGAATTCATTTAAGGTCACTCATAATCATTTTCTAAAAGCTTTACTGTGGCTCCTCTCAGAAAACATGACTTGGCCCATAGTATATTCATATTTGCATGTATAGCTGTACTATACAATGTTAAACAATAATTTCTAAAACTAGAAATTAAATACAGTGTTTTTTAGATTATCCACTAGTGTAGCCATTACAGTGAGATGTTTCTAAGTGTTTCAAGCTCTAATATTATTTTCATAATTATTATTTTATAGCTTTACAATTTTATGCAGAAAAAAATAAGAAAATCTATTCTGAAAGAGTGAAAAGTCAAGAGAATGTTAACTTACAAAATTGTGGTAAAATCTACTTGCAACACAACAGAAACAGCTGAACAAGCTATCCACCATTATATAGTTAAAAGAGATACACAGGCAAAATACTGGTTTTCTCAAATTTGTGTAATCTTCATTTGAAGATTTGTGAACATTCATGGACCCTTCTGTTTATAAATATTATCATGTGTGTACTTCATAAATATTAGCATCATTCTTTGACTAATTAATGTTTTTAGGTAGAAAAATGCTATCTAACTTTTGGAAGCACCTAAGGATGGAGGCTGATGCCAATGGAGTCAAGCATATGATTAGAGAATTGGACTTTCTGTCCCACACCACCTTCTCACACACACACCACAGGGAGGGGAGAGGAGCTGGAGGTTGAATGAATTATCAGTGACCAATGACTTGGTCAGTCATCACTCTGTAATGAAGCCTCCATAAAAATCCAGGAGGAAGCACATTGGTCCCTTTTTGGAGAGCTTCCAGGTTGGTGAACATGTGGAGATGAGGGAAGAGTGGCACACCTGGACAAAGCATGGGGTCTCTGTGCCCTTCCCTGAGCCTTGCCCAATGTATCTCTTCTGAGTCATATTTTTATAATAAATATGTGATCTAGTAAATTTATAAAATATATAAATGTAGGCTATGTGCCAGTAACTAAGCCTGGCTCCCCATCCTCTTGGTAGTTCACGATACCTGCAGAAATACCTATGGGTATTTTGTGATCCAGGAAGCTCATCAATAAGAACATCCATCCTTGCCCTGGTTGGACCAGACTTTACCCTTCACCATAGCCTGTGGACATGAGCAAAGTACTCTGAATGCATGTCAAGGCAAGCAATGGTACCAATAACTGAATAACTGGATATTTGAATATTTTTTTAAGATGCACAGAAGTGATGGAGGATCATCAGAGCTTTGCTATTTTAGAATTTAGACGTGTTTTTATTTTGATTTACACATTGCTGCTGAAAGGGAATGTGTAGAAGGCTGAACATCACCCCCTATTTCTTTACCATATAGGGCCCCTGCTGTGACAGGAGAAGCTCATGATGCAGGATCACCCTATGCCAGGGGTGGGCAACCCCTGGCACACGTGCCAAACATCGCACGCCAGTAACTTTTGCTGGCACGCGAAACCCTCTCTTATAATCTTCCATTTACAATTTTTTTCTTAATATCAACTTTTTTATTTTTCAGATAAATTCAGTGTAGGTGCATCTTAGATAAATAAATAATTTTACATAACAAGTTATCTTAAAGACCATAGACATGGATTGACGAGAGAGGGGAAGAGCAATTTCTATGCCTCTGCCTTAACTCTCCCTGCCTTCCTAGATCCGACCAGTGTTTTGGTTTCATCCACATACGCTTGTGAATCTTTGTTCTCAGTGATGAATTTTGTTAAGTCTCATAATAGGAGTAGCCTGACGGATGAAAGTAGTAGCTCGTGCATATCTCTGAAGGTCACGAAATATAAACCTGATGTAAAATCTCTGTCATCAGTGATGCAGCAGCAAAAGTCCCACTGATAATATCAAACGGAGTCATAAAGTTTTCTGTCGGACTATCAGTGTACATGTATACATTAAAAAATAAATGTATTTTTCATCATCATATACTGTGTTTTTGTCGCTCGAATGAATTTTATTATTTCTTCAAGGTTCTTCACATACGTACACCTTAAGAGATATCAAGTAGGCGTAACATGTTCTCAAAAAATTAGGGTTGGCACGCAGAAGAATTTTGAGTCGGAGATTTTGCTGGTTTTGGCACGCACTCACAAAAAGGTTGCCCACCCCTGCCCTATGCCCTCAATACATACCAGGATCCCACCAGCTTTTCACAGAAGCTGCAACATTTGTTGAATCCCCAAGAAACTATTCAGAAGATATGGGTGACAATTTCCATTTATCTTAGATGACAATCATACTTTACATCTCACTTATTGAATGAAAACAGGACTGAAATTATAATATTCATTTTGAAAATATTATAATTCTGAGCCATTGTTTAAAAAGTATTTTCTATTAAACTGGTATTTAAACAGCAAATACTATAAGAAACATTTAAAGTCATTAGGTGCATTGAAGATGTCTGCTCTCCACTAGGTAGAAAATACACACACACATATAAATACTCAACACACATACACGACAAAAAGAAAAAAATGATCTGAGTATATTGCCATAATCTCTCCTGAAGCATTACAAATTAAAATAGTGATGATATTTAAAAACTCCAAGCTTTTGGATTAGTATGACTGCTGCAATTTCTTACAGCTATGATTTTTCTTACGCCAGTGTTAAAGTAACTGTGATATTGAATAAAAGGTCAAAATAAAGAAGCATTAGCACTAAGGTCATCAAGTACATTCCATTATAGGAAACTAAGCCACAGAATTGAAGTACCTTGCTAAAAATTGTGCAGAAATTAGAAACAAGATTTTAGAGGGATTGTTAAATTTCCATTGTAATTGCAATTTTTTAATATTTTAAATATTTTCATAATGATAGAATACATTATTTATTTTATTAAAATTGTTTTTTAAGTGTAGAGGGCTGAAATAACTGTGGACTTCTCAAATTCCATTCCTTGTGATAGAATTGGAATGAGCATTTTACAATGTATTACAAATTCCAAAGACAGACAGGAGGGATGAGCTAGACATCTCAGATGGAATAGGAAAAAAAAAACCTCCTGAGAGCAGCTACAATCAACATGTCATTTAGATAAATTAATATTTTCACTCCCCAAACTCAGGCAGATATTTTTATTTTGTTGGCGGGGGGTGGGGAGTAATTTTTGATTTATGGAGAATCTCAAGAATTGTTGCCTAATTCTACTTTGGTAATAAAATCTTTGGATTTTGCTATTTTGAAATATTTTAGACCGTTCATCATCTAAAGCCCTCACCACCTGAAAGACATTCAGTCATTTCCTATTTCTTGCATTTCACCCATAATCTCCCTCTGGAAGACTTTTGAACTGTAAACAATTAGGATTTCAGACCTTTTACATCAGGGGAAACAGCAGTACGCAACACACTCCAACAAATATTTCAGCTCTCCTGTGCTTGCTCTGGTTCTCCGTACTCCTGCCCAACGTGGTTATCTGGGATAACTAGGGTGTTTAAACAAGGGTGTGCGAGGCAGGGTCATGGAGAGGCGGATTGGTTAATGTTTGCTCAGCACTTTGGGCTAGACAAACTTGACACTGGGCCAATTGTACTTAATATAAAAGGTGCTTTATTTGACACTGGAGACCAAACAATAATAAAGTGAAAGGTTAGATATAGAGATTGAGAAAGAGAAGGAAAGAGATGATACTGCTGTAAAACTGATGTACAGTTGTCTTCATATGTAAAAGATCCACATTGATTAAGACTCTTACTGCTACTTTCCATCCCATGAAAGTAGATAATCTCCAGTTCTACTTTCTAAACAAGGTATTTGCAACTGCATTTATGCTGAAAATCTCTCAAGTCTTTGAAGTCATAGAAATCATAGACTTCCACCTCATGGAGAGGATGTTCTCAGAAGTGAAGCTAGAATATAAAGTGAATAACTTAGATTATACAATCTCTCAGACCCCTGCAATCTCTAAAAAGTTTATGACCTTCCTGCAATAATGGAAATTGGGGAACAATTGGAAATAATGATAAATTCCTAAACTTTCCTAGAAATTGTTCATTCACACATGTTCATTCACACATTTAATAAATACCTGTTAGGGACCAGGCAGCTGGGGAAGATGGCCATGATCGCAGGCCAGGCCTAGGGACCCTACCCATGCATGAATTTCGTGCGCCGGGCCTCTAGTCTATATCTAAGTCCACAGCCAGGAGAGGCTGGGCCCAGAAAGAGGGCCTGAGGAGCTGCCTGAGCTGCATGGTGCTGCGGGGAGAGAAACTTGCAGTCGCATGGTTGTTTTGCCTCTTTTTTTGGTTTATCAATTGATTCTTTTTTTCTTTATTGATTAAGGTATTACATATGTGTCCTTATCCCCCTTTACCCCCCACGTCCCTGCTCATGCCCTCACCCCCCTGGTGTCTGTGTCCATTGGTTATGCTTATATGCATGCATACAAGTCCTTTGGTTGATCTCTCTCCCTTACCCCCACCCTTCCCTACCTTCCCTCTGAGGTTTTTTTGTCTTTGCTTTTATTCACTAAACCCAGTTCATAGGACCTTTCAATTACAAACACTCACCTGTCATTTTTGTGGTGCAGATAGAGGTGTAGATAGGTGGAGTCTGGGGAGAGGCTGTGGAGAACAGGACAGGGAGAGGTGACCAGGAATCTGACACTGAGACATTTATGACCCTCCAAACCTAAGCAGCCATTTTTCTCCTAAAGAGACAGCCCCTGCCAGCAGCCTCAAGGCAGCTAATACAGCCACACTCAGCCTACACCTTGAGTTCTGAATAGCCCAAAGAGCCCCCAGGGACTGGGTTAAAGAGGGGCTGTTCAGTCCCAGAAAGCGATACAGAACCACCTCCACTTAAAGCCCTGTCAGAAACAGATGCTTGAGTGATTAATATTGACAGCAGACAGACAGGCAAAGTGGGCAGATTGGTCCCGCCTGCTTACAGCCAAGGCCATGGAGACAGACACAAACAGAGGAGTGGTGGATCGCTTGAAACTTCAACACAGTGCTGACTACCAAAAGGAAACTGAGAAGTGGCAGACAGAACAGAAGAGTGGGGTCTTAAACCAGCCCCCATGGGGCATCAAAATTCAGCTGAAGCTAATGACACTTCACTTTTTTTTTTTACCTTTTATTTTAAAATGTTTTTACTTTATTTAATATTTTTGTGTTTTTTGTTGTTTTTTATCTTTTATGTTTTTGTATTTTTTTTCTTCATCCTATTTTTATTTTTTATTATTATTTCATTTTATCTTATTTTTTATTTTTTCCACCATTTTCTTCCTCACTTCTCACTTTTTCAACCTGTTTTCTCTTCTCCTGCCCCCACTTTAGTTTTTCTCATTCCTTTCTTCTTATCCCTTGTTGAAAAGTGTTCCTCTTTATCTGCTTTATTGATGAGTTATTATTATTGAAGTCTCTGTTGGCTTACTCATATATCTAATTTCATCTCCCCTGTTCCAAATCCATGCAGCCCTCTCTTTTCTCTTTCTTTGCTAGTCAATTTTTTTATGCTTTTGTTTTTCTTCTTCTCCCTTGCTCTCTTTTTCTCCTAATTGTTTAATTAGTTTCACTCACTAAACTCAAGCCTATCTTCTCTCTCCTCTATTCTCCTTTTCCAAAAATAAGTGAATAAATGGATAGATAAATCCAAAAACGTTTTTGTTTTATCCGTTTATATTTTTAATTTGTTTTACTTCTTTTTCTTTTCTTCTTATCCACTCATTCTTTTTCTACCTCCTCTATACTGAACCATGGTCCTTCCCCCATTCATTCAATTCCTTAACCTTACTTTTTGTATATAAGCTCTGTCTCTACAGATTCTGCCCCCTCCCTTTTTTTCTGGGTGTTCGTTATTTGCATTTTTTTATTTATTTCTTTGTTTTGTGGTGTTTTCTCCCCATACTAGAGGCCCGGTGCATGAAATTCATTCACAGGGGGTGGGGGTGTCCCTCAGCCCAGCCTGCACCCTCTAGCAATCTGGTACCACTGGCTCCTAACTGCTTGCCTGCCTGCTTTCCTGATTGCCCCTAACCACTCTGCCTGCATGCCTAATCACCCCTAACCATTCGCCTGCCTTCCTGATCACCCCTAACCACTCGCCTGCCTTCCTGATTCCCCTAACTGCCTCTTCCTTGGCCTCCACTACCACAGAATGATGTACAAAAGGTCATTCGGCTATCCGGTCTAATTAGCATATTACACTTTTATTATTATAGATATATTTTTCATCTTTTTTCTTCTTTTTCTATTCTCGCTTACTTTTTTCTTTTCATATATCATTTTTGCTCTCTTTCCTCTCATAATTCTCTTTTCTCTGGTGGTCACTTAAATTGGGGTTTTTGGTGTCATGAGTACATTCATGTTTTGTTCCCTTTGTGTTGTATCTTGTCAAGTTGTGTTTTCTGCTGTTCGATCAACATGGTAGAGAGCAAGCCACATAACCAGACACTCTTAGAGGAGACTCGATACACAAATGGCTCAATATCACTCAAGACCCAACGATACCAAGAGAACCCAAATATCCCAAGTAGGGGGCTTCCCGAGAATACCCAGCCCTGAATACTGGAGAGCTTACAACAATGGGTCCCACAAAACAGCTACTATATAAGACAAACTCAAAAAATATGGGTGGCATAGCAATTTTATCTAATACATAGAAACAATCACAAAGGAACACCTAAAATGGGGAGACAAAGAGACAACCACCTTCGAAAGAAAAGGAGACATCACCAGAAAAGGAAATAAATGAAATGGAGGCAAGCACTTTGTCAGAGAAAGAATTTAGAGCAATGGTTATAAGGACACTGAAAGGATGCAAGACAAATTCAACAACATGTGTAAGAATCAAGGGGGAATGAAGAATGACATAACTGCAATAAAGAATACAATAGAAACTCTCAACAGTAGACTAGAAGAAGCTGAGGACCACATCAGTGATTTAGAAGACAAGGTAGAAAAAAATAATGAGAGCAGGAACTGGAAAAAAAAAAAAACTTAAAAAGCAGGAGAGCCCAAGCAAGCTTACGGAAAACACAAAACGAAACAACATTCATATAACAGGGGTCCCAGAAAGAGAGGAACTTGAAAAAGGAGTAGAAAACCCATTGGAAGAAATAATTATAGGAAACTTCCAGGATTTTGGAAAGAAAAAAATCACACAAGTCCAAGAAATACACATAATCTAAACATTATGAACCCCAAAGACTGACACCAAGACACATAATTAAATTGGCAAACATCAAAAACAAAGTATGAATTTTAAAGGATGCTAGAGTTACCTACAAGGGATCTCCCATTAAATTATTACATTAGATTTCTCAACAGAAACACATCAGGCCAGACGGGAATGGAAGGAAATATACAAAGTAATGCAAAGCAAGGAACTGAATCCAAGAATATCATACCCAGCAAGGATATCAATCAAAATTGAAGAGGAAATGAGGAGCTTCACAGACAAAAAGAAAAAAAAAGGCTAAGGTAGTTTATTACCACCATGCCAGCAATGCAAGAAATGCTAAAGGGCTACTGTAAAAAGAAGAAATGGAAATAGAAGAAGGAACACAGGCATAAAGAATAAAAATGGCAACAAACAGGTACCGATCAACAATAACCTTAAATGAAAATGGATTAAATGCACCAATCAAAATACATAGTGTAGTTGAAAGGATAAGAAAACATGACCCATATATTTGCTGTCAAAGAAGACCCACCTCAGAACAAAGGACTCTCAGAATGATAGAGAAGGGATAGAAAACAAATTCTGCAGGCAATTGTAAGTGAGAAAAAAGCTAGGATAGCAATACTTATATCTGACAAATTAGACTCAAAGTGAAGGCCATAACAAGAGATATAGGAGGGCCACTCATAATACTAAAGGGAAAAAATCAACAAGAGTATAAAACTCTAGTAAACATATATGCACCCAATACAGGAACAACCAAATACATAACAAAACTTCTGGAAGATATCAAGGGAGAGATGGACAGCAATACAATCATAGTAGGGACTTTAATACTCCATTGACAACACTGGATAAAACCTCTAAACAAAAAATCAGCAAAGAAGCAGCAATCCTAAATGACTCACTAGATAAGATAAAATTAATTGACATCTTCAGGACATTTCACCCCCAAACTACAGAATATATATTCTTCTCAAGTGCACAAAGGATATTTTCAAAGATAGACAAGATGTTGGGACACAGGCAAAGTCTCTTGAAACTTAGGAAGCTAAAAATCATATCAAGCATCTTCTCAGATCACAATGCAATAAAATTAGAAATCAACTACCACAAAAAATTTTAAAAAAATCAATCAAACACTTGGAGGGTAAATAGCATGCTACTAAACAATGATTGCGTTACCAAAGAGATTAAAAAAAAATCAAAATAAAAAGCATCCTTGAAACAAATGAAAATGAAAACACAACAATCCAAAATCTATGGGACTCAGTGAAAGCAGTCCTGAGAGGGAAATTCATAGCTCTACAGGCCTACCTCAAAAAATAAGAAAAAATGGTAATAAATTATTGAACCCTACAACTTAAAGAATTAGAAAGAGAGCAACAAGGGGAGATAGGAAGATGGCGACCGGCAAGAAGGTAGGGAGGAAGAGAGTGTGAGAGAGTGAGGGAGCGATAGAGGAGTGTGTGGACGTGTGTGGTGTGTGTGTGTATGAGCTAGGGACAGTTAGATTCTGCAGGTCTTCTAAGGGGCTGCCAAACTGGGCAGTCTTAGATGGCGGAGCCCTGCTCCCAGCACGGACATCCTGGGCAGCCAGCGCAGGCACAGAGACCACGCCATCTTGTGAAACAGAGCTGCTTGAGACTAGGATCCTGGCCTCAGCACCACCCAGTCTGGTCTCAGACACAAACCAGGACCCTGCAGCCACTAGGGACAGAGACCTGCGACCACAGCTACAGACCCACAGACACCAAGAATCCAGACATCCCTGTGGCAGATTTCTGTGAGTAACAGAGCCCATCCCCCTCCCTGCAGGCTCATGGGCAGCACCATAGTAACTGATAGACCCATCCCTCGCTCAGGCCTCAACACTGCCATAGGAATTTTAGCCTGGGAACGCGCGAACTCTGGGAATTTGTTCCCTGCAGCACGGGCTACAGGAATTTTAGCCTGGGAACGTGCGAACACTGGGAACTTGTTCCCTGCAGCATGGGCTCCAGGACCCCGATTCTCAGGGTGGGAGGCAGCACTAAGCACCAGTTACTTGACTCTGTTTCTTATCACGTGCGCCTGGGATCCCTGATTCCCAGTGCATTCACACTAAGAGCCACTGACTCATATTCTTTCTTTAAAAATATATTTTATTGATTTTTTACAGAGAGGAAGGGAGAGGGATAGAGAGTTAGAAACATCAATGAGATAGAAACATCGATCAGCTGCCTCTTGCACACCCACTACTGGGGATGTGCCTGCAACCAAGGTACATGCCCTTGACTGGGATAGAACCTGGGACCCTTCAGTCCACAGGCCAACGCTCCATCCACTGAGCCAAACCAGTTAGGGCAGTGACTCCAATTCTTGGTGCATGCGCACACAGGGACCCTGATTCTCAATGTGAGTTTGTGCGAAGCAACAGAGACTCTGATACTGGATTCTTGGGGAACTCTGACTCCTGGCACATGGTAAGGGGCTCTGATTTTCAACACACTCCAGGGGGGTCTCTGTTTCAGCACGGTGCAGGCAGGGTACCTGATTCTAACTGTGCACACGAGGCCACACTGAGTGCTGGTAATGCTGACTCTGAGCGAGCCTGGTTCCCACCAACCCACAACAGCCACACATCTTAGTGTCAGAGCTCTTCAGTGACACTAGGGTCATGCGAAGCTCCCACTGCACATGGCCCAGGCCCACGCAACTCGATGTTTGAATCTTCTGGAGATAGTCAGAATGGGGAGATGACACAATCCCCAGAGGAAAGAAAATGAGGAGTCACCAAGAAAGGAAATTAGTGAAATTGAAGCGTGCAACATGACAGAAAAAGAATTCGGAGTAATGGTTGTACAATTCATTCACTGGATGGATGAGAAAATCAACAACCTATGCAAGAGTCAGGAAGAAATGAAAAGTGATATAACTACAATCAAAAACACCATGGAAAGTTTCAACAGTAGACTAGAAGAAGCAGAGGATTGAATTAGTGAGTTAGAAGATAAGGTAGAGAAACAAGCTCAATCTGAACAGCAATTGGACAAAAAAAATTAAAAAGCAGGAGGAGAGCCTAAGGGAGCTTTGGGACAACAAGAAATGAAGTAACAAACACATAATAGGGCTGCCAGAAGGACAAGAAGAGCAGCAAGGATTAGAAAATCTATTTGAAGAAATAATGACAGAAAACTTCCCAGATATGGGGAAGAAAAAAGTTACACAAGTACAGAGAGTCGCAAGAAAGATGAATCCCAAAAGACCCACACCAAGACACATCATAATAATGATGGCATCATCCAGCAAATAAAGGCTTTGTCAATTACCTTTGACACATGTGTCAATTGAATGACAGACTTCAATATCTTTGAGCACATTTCAACCTACTATGACCAAATGGTACATTTCCCCATGACTCCCTGACAAAAGTGTTAAGGAAAAGCAGGTAGGATGTTATGACTGGAGTTGGAATTTTTGGAGGTTTTTGCTGCTGTGACCAAGAACATGTGTGCTCTGCTCTTAACCCCATGTCAATTTCTGAGCTCCATCAAGTGTGCCAACATAAAATATGCTCATTGGAACAGAGGACTGCTATGCCTATACTGTTATGTCATCTTAAATCAGTGATGGCGAACCTTTTGAGCTCAGAGTGTCAGCATTTTGAAAAACCCTAACTTAACTCTGGTGCCGTGTCACAAATAGAAATTTTTTGATATTTGCAACCATAGTAAAACAAAGACTTATATTTTTGATATTTATTTTATATATTTAAATGCTATTTAACAAAGAAAAATCAACCAAAAAAATGAGTTCTTGTGTCACCTCTGACACGCATGTCATAGGTTCGCCATCACTGTCTTAAATATTACCTATTATATTTAACTATTATATTATCATGGAAATTTCTGTTTTCCTATCCCAAAATTACCTGAATTTGTACAAAAGGAAACTTCATTTTATGATATTATAAGAGCATGTCTTTAGAATGCAACTTTTCTGGGGCTATTCAATTCCAAAGTTTCCACAAAACATCAGAAGTTTCAACAATTTGTACCCCCTTTGTCCACTCCTGATTTCACAGCTGCCACTACTTCCTTCACTTAAATTTTACTTGTTCCCAGTCAACAGCTCCTTCTCAGAAGCCTCACACAGTTCCTGCAAGTCAGCCCTATGGTATCTAGGAAAGCAGACAGCAGGCAGGGAAACGTGGCCAGAGTGGAGTAATGGCTCCCACCAGCTGAGAAGAAGGCTGGTAGGGGCAAGATGATAGGGCTTTCACTTAAGCCTCTTATGGTTTGACTCCCACCAAAATAGAGAGGAGCTGAACATTAGGCTAGAACAGAACACCATAAAAATAACAAAATAAAATAATAATTAAAAAATTAACATTATAACACAAGAAAGGGAAAAAGTAATAGATTAATATCTCTTTAATTACATTAACATATTAAGGAAAACACACACAACTGAACAAAACCTCTCAAAAGAGCTACCTCTCCAAGGCCCAGAAACTGATATAAACATAGGATGACTAAATTGGAAACAGGCACCACAGCATAGCAATAATTCTGATGTTTGATTTCCAGCCCAGCACCAGGGCTAGCTAAATGGGGCAATTCCCCTGCCTTTTGCCATCAGAGAAGAATTGGTTCTGATGTAGAAAAAAATATGTATGGCCAGGCCAGTAAAAGACTTGGAAAACCACATGGTTGGGAATGGAGAGTTTGTGATGTTTTTGTCATATAAATTTTGCCAAGTCCTTTACTCATGCCACTAAGAAGTGAATTCATTCATGTGTCTATCGAGTTGGGGCTTCCAGGAACCCACCCTTCACAACATCTCCTTAGCTTTGGAGTGAATTTTTCTGCCCCAATGAACCTCCATTCAACAAACAAAGGTGAAAATTACATGGTGAGAACACTGACCTGCTTTCTCTAATCAGTCAGGTTCCCCCAACACCTACCTCCCCACATCCATGCATCCTAAATAGAGGTTGATTTCCAGAAGCCACTTAAAGTAAAGGTGAGGCAGAGACCACGCCATCTTGAAGGGGAGAGTGGCTGTGATCGGAAGCCTAGCCTTACCTTCAATCAGGAAGAATCAGATATCCCCTGGGACACTACAACAACAATACCCAGGAACCAGCTATGAACCCACAAACACTGGGTCTCAAGGAGCGCTAGTATGAGGACTCAGACGAGCTCTGCACCTTCTCACAGAAAGATCAGATTTCTGCCAGAGAAAGTCAATGCAGGAGAGAGAGGGAGCTACATAACCATACAACCAGAAAGAAGAGATCATGGGGAGACAAAGAAACAGCCCGCATACAAAAGAAAAGGAGGCACCACCAGAAAAGGAAGTAAATGAAATGGAGGCAAGCAATATGTCAGGAAAAGGGTTAAGAGAAATGGTCATAAGGTCACTGGAAAGGTTGGAAAACAAATTAAACAATATGTGTAAGATCCAAGAGTAAATGAAGGTCAGATGAAATTAGATCAGATGAAATTAATTGACATCTTCAGAACATTTCACCCCAAAGCCACAGAATATACATTCTTCTCAAGTGCACATGGGTCATTTTCAAATATAGACCATATATTGGGACACAGGCAATGTCTCCAAAAATTCAGGAAGATAGAAATCATATCAAGCACCTTCTCAGATCACAAAGGCATACGCTAGAAATTAACTACAATAAAAACAACCAAAAAAATCAAACACCTGGAGGTTAAATAGCATGCTATTAAATAATGACTGGGTTACCAGAGAGATCAAAGAAGAAATAAAAAGCATCATGGCA
>NW_005370366.1:291963-292286 GCF_000412655.1 Myotis brandtii
CATCTCCATGAGTGTGCAGGAGGCAGCTGATCGATGTTTCTCTCTCATCGATGTTTGTAACTCTCTATCCCTCTCCCTTCCTCTCTGTAAAAAAATCAATAAAATATAAAAGAAAAGTGTTTAATGCTTTAAAAAAAAAGTATCATGGCAACAAGTGACAATGAAAACACAACAATCCAAAATCTATGGGACACAGTGAAAGCAGTATTTAGAGGGAAGTTCATAGCTCTAAAGTCCTACCTCACAAAACAAGAAACAATGGTAATAAATTATCTAACCCTACAACTCAAAGAGTTAGAAAGAGAGCAACAAGAAAAGCCCAG
>NW_005370366.1:292367-293546 GCF_000412655.1 Myotis brandtii
AAAACCAAGAGCTGGTTCTTTGAAAAAATAAACAAGATTGATGAACCTCTAGCCAGGCTCACCAAGAAGCAAAGAGAGAGGACCCAAATAAACAAAATCAGAAATGAAAGAGGTGAAGTATCAACCGATCCCACAGAAATACAAACTGTTCTGAAAAAATACTATGAACAACTCTATTCCAACAAAATGGACAACCTAGATGAGATGGACATATTTTTAGAAAATACAAGCTCCCAAAACTCAACCAAGAAGAATAAAAAAAAGCCTGAATAGGCCGATAACTACCGAAGAAATTGAAACAGCGATCAAAAATCCTCCAGCAAACAAAAGCCCTGGTCCAGACAGCTTTACAGGGGAGTTCTACCAAGCATTCAAAGAAAAACTAAAACCTATCCTCCTCAGACTATTCCAAAAATTTCAAGAGGAAGGCACACTTCCAAGCTCTTTCTATGAAGCCAGAATTACCCTAATCTTAAAACCAGAAAAAGACACCACAAAAAAAGAGAACTACAGGCCAATATCCTTCATGAACATGGATGCTAAAATTTTCAACAAAATTCTAGCAATTCGGATTCAGCAACACATTAGAATGACCAACTAGGATTTATCCCAGGGATGCAAGGATGGTACAATATCCACAAATCAATAAATGTGATACATCACATAAACAATCTGAGAGACAAAAATCACATAATCATATCAATTGATGCAGAAAACGCATTTGACAAAATTCAACACCCCTACTTGATAAAAACTTTCAGCAAAGTGGGAAAAGAGTGATTATACCTCAACATAATAAAAGCCCTATATGACAAACCTACAGCCAACATCATACTCATGGGCAAAAATTAACACATTTCCCCTAAGAACAGGAACAAGACAAGGATGCCCACTTTCACCACTCCTGTTCAACAAAGTACTAGAAGTACTAGCCATAGTGATCAGACAAGAAGAAGAAATAAAATGCATCCAAACTGGAAAAGAAGAAGTAAAACTGTCCTTATTTGCAGATGACATGATACTATACATAGAAAACCCCAAAGATTCCATCAAAAAACTACTAGACCTAATAAATGAATTTGGCAATGTAGCACAATATAAAATTAACACCCAGATATTTATGGCCTTTGTATACACCAATAATAAACTCACAGAAAGAGAAATGAAAAGAAAAAAAAA
>NW_005370366.1:294615-297171 GCF_000412655.1 Myotis brandtii
TGTGGAAAACAGTATGGCATTTCCTCAAAAAATTAAAAATGCAACTGCCATTTGACCCAGTGATCCCACTTCTAGGAATATATCCCAAGAAAACAGAAACACCAATCACAAAGGATATATGCACCCCTATGTTCATAACAACACAATTCACCATAGCTAAGATTTGGAAACAGCCTAAATGCCCATCAGCAGATGACTGGATTAGAAAACTGTGGTACAGCTACACAATGAAATACTATGCTGCTATGAAAAAGAAGGAATTCTTACTATTTGCAACAGCATGGATGGACCTGGAGAGCATTATGCTAAGTGAAATAATCCAGTCAGTGAAAGATAAATACCACATGATCTCACTCATTTGTGGAATATAAAGAACATTATAAACTGATGAACAAAAATAGATACAGCGGCAAAGAAGCATCAAACAGACTGTTAAACTACAGCGGGAAGGCAAGGGAGGGTTTGGGCGGGGGGTAAGAGATCAGCTGGAGGACTTATATGCATGAATATAAGCATAACCAATGGATGAAAAATACTGGGTGGGAGGTGAGGGCATGTGCCCTAGGGTAGGCGAGGCTGAGGGGAGGTCAATGAGGAAGAAAAGGAGATATATGTTACTACTATTGTAATACTTTAAACAATAAAATAAAATTTAAAATAAAATAGAGGTGACATGCCTGTGTGCAGAAGACTCAACCACCAACTTTGCCCACACTCCAGGGCCTAGCACTGCCTCTACTGAACACAAGCCATCCCATCTCATCTGTCTTGCTTCTTCCTGACTTCCTTTCCCTTTCACCCATTTATTTTTATGTGAAATTCAGAGTAGTCAAAGTTTATTCTCATTTCTTTCTTTCCATCTAGAAGCCTGATTTTTACCTGCTTTCTCTGGTTCTCGTTTCCAATTGGGACTTGTGTTGTCACTTGCCTTACCTTATCCACAATTCCTCTCCCACTGGCCAAGGCTGTAAAACCAATACTTTGAAACCAAAGGAGTGTATTTATAATGAAATAAAGTAAGAGGAATTCTTCAATGGATTCTCCCATCAGTATTTTATAGGACTCATCATGGACAAGTCTCCACCCCAAATACCCACAGACATCCTCAATAGGTATAACAGCCATATTACAACTAACATTTATAATTCTCTTTTATTTTATCAGACACTGCCAGACAACTTTTTCTTCAGGTGAAAATCTTTAGGTCTTCTAAGCATAGATTCTCCTGACTTTCAACCCATTTTCCATTTTGCTAATGGTTTAAGGAGACCAGTGTTAATTTAAAAAGAATCACTATAAATCACTTTGACCAAAATGACATTCTCAATCTGTGGAAATCAATAGCTGTTACCATCCATATTAGTGAAAGATGAGAATTCATAAGATTGAGCAGAGCATCGATTTTATGGTGACATGAACCACTTTTCTTGTTGACTGCCAGTGGCTTAGGGGCACACGATTAGATTTTTTCTGTTTATGTTTTTATTTTATATGTAGAGCAATATGAGTCAACACTATGACATTATGAACAAAAAACTGAACACAACCCTTATCCACATGTATAGAAGTATTGTGTCCATTCTGTTCAGCCCTAACCTGAAATGCTAAGGAGAATCCAGTTAAGCAAAAATACATCCAAAGGACACTTTGCAGAGACTGGAGTCTGTCCTCTAGGAAAGTACACAGAGAGGGAGCATGGGCACTCCAGGCTGTGCCATTGAAAATACAGCTCAGAGAATGGAAATTACAAGGAGGCAGGCAAAATATTTTACCGATCAAATCTATTCAAAAGTCAGGCTCCCTTATTCTGAGTCAAGGTCTTTGCTTAATGGAAGAAGCCAAGCAGAAGTTGAATGGCCCTCTGTTAAGAAGGCAAGACACTGGATTAAGAGAAAATTTCCTTTAAAACAGTGGTTTTCAGACTTTAGGAGGCATCAGAATAACCTGGAGGGCTTGTAAAATTCAGAATGCTGAGCCCCCATCCCCAAAGTTCTTGATGCAATAGGTCAGAGCTGAAGCCTGAGAATTTATAGTTCTAACCAGAGCCCAGGTGACACTGGTATAATTAGTCTGGGACCACACTCTGACAACCACTGGCCTAAATAATTTTTAACAATTTCCACTCAACTCAGGTCCAATTCTAACGATTCTCCTAGGTTTTCTTTAATTCTCAATGACAGGTATATTCATGAAACTTATTTAACCATTCCCAGTTCCAAAACACAAAATCTCAATATTTATTGCAATCATCCATTACTGAATCTCTAATTCATGCTTTAGAAAAAATTATGAACTTACATAAAAAATTTCATTAATTGAAATAAATTTATTTTAAAGATAACACTTTTAAAAACCTCTGTTGGAATTTTGTGCATGAATATAAAAGGAACAACCTCTGAAAAGAATTGGAGATATATTAGTAAAAATTACAATTTCCACAGACTATGTGGCAAATTATATTTCTTTTTTTTTAAATATATATTTTTATTGCTTAAATTATTACAAAGAGTATTACATGTTTCTCCTTTTTTTTCCCCCGCACTTGACAATCCCCTG
>NW_005370366.1:302364-324375 GCF_000412655.1 Myotis brandtii
TGGGCCTGTGCTAGGCAGACAAATTCCCGTTCGCGCGATTGCTCCCAGCCCAGGGCTCCGAAGCTGGCAGTGCGCGTAGGATTAGTTCCTGGTGCTGCGGGCGAGTTTTCTCCCAGCCCAGGGCTCTGAAGCCCGAAGTGCGCGCAGGATCAGTTCCAAGGTGCTCGCGCACTTCCAGGCCAAAGTTCCTGCAGCGCTGAGGCCCCGGCAAGGGGCGGGTCTATCAGTTACTATGGCGCTGCCCGCGAGCCTGCGGGAAGGGGGGGTGGGCTCTGTTACTCACGGATCTGCCGCGGGGATCTCCGAACTTTTGGTGTCCGCAGGTCTGTAGCTGTGGTCGCAGGTCTCTGTCCCCAGTGGCTGCAGGGTCCTGGTATGCGTCTGAGATCAGACTGGGTGGTGCTGAGGCCAGGATCCTAGTCTCAAGCAGCTCTGTTTCCCAAGATGGCGTGGTCGCTGTGCCTGGGCTGGCCGCCTAGGAGTGTCCGCGCCGGGAGCTGGACTCCGCCGCCTAAGACTGCCCGGTTTAGCAGCCCCTTAGAAGACCTTCAAAATCTAGCTGACCCTAGCTCATACACACACACCACACACGTCCACACACTCCTCTATCACTTCCTTGCACTCTCACACTCTCTCCCTCCCTACCTTCCTGCTGGTCGCCATTTTTTCTTCGGCAAATTATATTTCTTAGTGTTTTTCTAACAATATGATTTCAAGCCAAAATTATTTTTATATAAAACAAAATATATGTTCAAAGGGTTGGCTTCCTAGTGTTCAATCAATCAACAAATGTTTAGAGGTGTCTTATGTGTAATTAGCACAAAGTTATATATAAGGAGACTTTAAAATATTATTTCTGAAGAAAAACCAAGATGGTGGCATAGGTAAACACCGGAAATTGCTGCCTCGAACAACCACTTCAAAAAACAGCTAAAAGACAAAACGGACATCATCCAGAACCACAGGAAGGCTGACCGAGTGGAAATTCTACAACTAGAAGGAAATAAAAAAGCACACTGAGACTCAGAGGAGGTGCGGTGTGGAAGTAAAGTGCAAAGGTATGGAAGCGCACTCGGAAGGGCTGGCAACTGAGGATGCGGCTGTCTTTTTCAATCAGGAGGGAGACTCAAGCTCCCGACTGCTCTGAACTCCAGTTCCCAGTGAGTATCTGGGGACCCAGACTCATACGGGGAGAAACTGGACTGTCTGGCATCGGGCAGAACTCTAGGGCGGCTTTCTCTCAGAGGCACTTGCAGCGATTACTGTGGAACAGTAAGACCCGGGTCATCTTAGGGCAGGGCTGAGGATCAGCCATAGCTGTTTGCTCCGCCCTGTTGATTCCCTGAGACCCCGCCCCACCCATGCTGTGCACAGAGGCTTTTGCATATGAATGCCCTGGCCCTTTGCAATCTAAAATTACCTAACTAACTGCAGCTGGGTCAGAGAGACCCAGAACATCCAAAAAGAAGGCCCAAGGCCCCACAGCAGCTTGCATTGCTTCACAGCTGGGCCTCATCTAGGCACCTCCAAACTCCAAACAAAGAAAAGGAATCTGCAGATCTCTCCATAGCTCCTGCTGGGTAGCCTCAGGCACCATAACGGCTCCCTCCGCCCGCCCTGTTGAGCCCGCCCCGCCCAAGCCCTGCGCAGAGCCATTTGCCAGATCGCCTCAGGCAAAGGCTAGATTAGCACCTCCCCAGAGGACAGAAGTTTTCCGCGGCAGACACAGCTGATTCACACAGCCAGTCGGCCTGGTGGTCAAATCCCTCTAGTATTAACTACAACAATCAAGGCTCAACTAGAACAAGACTGCGCACAAAGACCACTAGGGGGTGCACCAAGAAAGCATAAAAAATGCGGAGACAAAAAAACATGACAGAAATGGAGGATATAGAGCTAAAAATCGCAATTTTGAGGGCTTGCAAAAATGTGCTAGAAGCTGTCAATAAACTTGAGGAGAGAGTCACGAAAACTAATGAGACCCTCGATGCTATGATAAAGAATCAACTAGAAATTAAGCATACACGGACTGAAATAAAGAATATTATACAGACTCCCAACAGCAGACCAGAGGATCGCAAGAATCAAGTCAAAGATTTGAAATGCGAAGAAGCAAAAAACACCCAACCGGAAAAGCAAAATGAAAAAAGAATCCAAAAATACGAAGATAGTGTAAGGAGCCTCTGGGACAACTTCAAGCGTACCAACATCAGAATTATAGGGGTACCAGAAGAAGAGAGAGGGCAAGATATTGAAAACCTATTTGAAGAAATAATGACAGAAAACTTCCCCTACCTGGTGAAAGAAATAGACTTCCAAGTCCAGGAAGTGCAGAGAACCCCAAACAAAAGGAATCCAAAGAGGACCACACCAAGACACATCATAATTAAAATGCCAAGAGCAAAAGACAAAGAGAGAATCTTAAAAGCAGCAAGAGAAAAAAAGTCAGTTACCTATAAGGGAGTACCCATACGACTGTCAGCTGATTTCTCAACAGAAACTTTGCAGGCCAGAAGGGAGTGGCAAGAAATATTCAAAGTGATGAATAGCAAGAACCTACAACCAAGATTACTTTATCCAGCAAAGCTATCATTCAGAATTGAAGGTCAGATAAAGAGCTTCACAGATAAGAAAAAGCTAAAGGAGTTCATCACCACCAAACCAGTATTATATGAAATGCTGAAAGGTATCCTTTAAGAAGATAAATAATTTGATGAACAGAATAAACTGGTGAATATAATAGAATCAGGGACATAGAAAGGGAGTGGACTGACAATTCTCAGGGGGGAAGGGGTGTGGAGAGTGCGGGAAGAGACTGGACAAAAATCATACACCTATGGATGAGGACAGTGGCAGGGGTAAGGGCAGAAGGTGGGGTGGGAACTGGGTGGAGGCGAGCTATGGGGGGAAAAAAGAGGAACAACTGTAATAATCTGAACAATAAAGATTTAATCAAAAAAATATTATTTCTGCTTCCAAAAGTTTGAAATCTAACTTAGGAGAGGAGCAGACATTCCTGAAAAAAAAATTAGTAAATTCCTAAAATGTGGGTAAGAACAATAAGAGAGATTTTCCTTTATTCATTCATTCATTCATTCAAAATATTTATTGGCATTTACTGTATTAAATGATGGAAACAAAATGGGGATTATTCATGAATAGCATGCTCTGTACTCTGCAGAAACTCAGTTAAATGAGGAGAAATAGACATGAAAAGAAATAATTGGATAAGAGCAAAAAGTAGAGCTATCTGCTTATCACAGTTGATGGTCAAGAAAGAATCACTGAGTTGATTGGAGATGTCCTAATGAAGGCAGCTATTTGGGTTCGGTCTAGAGAATGAATATGATTTTTCCAGACAAAAGAGAGAGGAACAGCATGTATGAAATTAGAGGATTGTGAGCCAGTGGAGAGTGCAGGCAGCTGAAGGAAGGTCTCAAAAGGTAAAGGTGCCATAGGACAGGTCAGGTGCTTCAGGAGTCAGAAAAGCAGAACCCACATCAGGAAGGATGCTTTCACCTATGGTAGAGGGCAATATGATCAGATTTAAATTTTTGAGGTTTGCCCTGGCCATAAAAACAGTTGTCCACATGAAAAAGGGCAAAACTGCAGACTGCAAAACCATTTAAGAGCCCATAGGAAGAGTGCACAGCAGGATGATGAAAACTAAATAAAGGTAACCGGCAAGTGGTGTGGGACAGGAATGAGTACAAGAATCAGGAACAGGTAAACCCATACATGAAGAGCATTCACATACATGAATAAGCCCACCTGATTGCCATAACAGTATTTATTGTTGAGCTCCTACTATGTGCTAAGTACTAGGTACTAGAGATATAGGATTCAGCACTGCCAGAAAACAGTCTCTGCCCTCATGGAGTTCACAGTCTAATAGAGACTACATAGATAATTAAATAGTGACACAAATGAAAAGCACAGTACAAAGAATTATAAATGCTTACAAGGAGAGTTGGTTTTTACCTTCCCAGAGATCAAGGAATGAAATCCTATAAGAAGCAGTATTTGAACTGAGACTTTGAGGGTGAAGAGGAATTATCTAGTAAACAGGCATTCTGGGAAGGGGCAAAGCTCAGTCACTTTCCCTGTTCCAGGCGAGTTCATGGCATGTGTGAGACTTAGATAACCTGATCTCCCAGTCCTGAATTGACCATCCTTCTATTCACTCCCAACTAAAGTAAACTAAACTCTGAAGATCTCTGTGTCATCCAGCATCTGGTGTTCTTTTGAATCCAGAAATGAAACAAGTAATGTTTACTTCAAACAGAGGTCCATCAACCAACTGAATTCTCATGTCATCACTTGCTCTTTCTCCATATTCTACCCATTTTTCATGCATCTGTTCAGGTCACCTCCTCCATGCATCATCCCTGACTACCCTAGCCCATGCCCCAAAAAGCAGAGCACATATAGTTAGGTGGTCAGATTCAAGGAGAGGCTGTCTTATACTGATGTTTCAAGCATCATTTTCTTTGACAAGACAGCAGTGGAAAGGTCAGAATTATGTCACATCTGTTTTTAATCTCCCACACAGTTACATGGTTAATAAAAAAGATTGCCAATTATTTCTTACTTCATTGAATTCAGACTTATAGAATTATAATTAAATTATAGAAAAAGTAGAAAAGCATATGCATGGTAGATTTGGAAGGCAAATAATGTATTTGCCAGGTTAAAAAACAGTTTCTCATTCCAGCATTATCTCTGTGTGCTTTCTACAGAAGTATAGTATGCTCGTCCTTGAAACCAAGGGGCTGTATCTTGTAAATGAAAAATGAATCTTCAGGCTAAGGATATGAAAACCTCAGGTAGGCCTTTCCAAATTGGTGTGGGAGTTTAAGGGTTTGGAGGCATTCCAAACTAAGCACAAAAAAAAACATTTATCATGCACTGCTCAAGTTCATCTTCACTGCTATGTTACTATGAAATGTTCAGCTGTTATTTTGGTTGAGTTAGATTTATTACTACTCTTAATTTAAAAGAAAGCAATCAAACAAGAGAGGGTCTTTCTCTACCATGAATATCTCATGATGTAAACATCAGAGCTACATTTCAATAGCTAGTAGAAAAGCAAGTCATCATCACATGTAGACTTACAGAGAGAGATTTCTTCCAGACATGTACCAAACATTGTGAAACACTCAAAACTGAGGGCATGTGGCTTCCTGAAAGCTTTTGTAATGACTATTTTTCAGTTAGCTTTGCTGCATCTCCAGTGCCCCCAGAAGATGCTTGGAGATGCCTCAATGAAAGTGTCATATGGGTTTCATTCTGTTAACCACTCATGCCGTATTCATAGGGCAATAAAATACTTGTTTACATAGCCAAGAAAAAAGAAAGACTAAAGGCACAACAAAATTGTTGTGCATGTTTCCAAAAACAAGCAAAGATAAAATTAGAGACTACCAAAAAAGCATGTTTGCTCAGACTTTTACCAACTTTAGGGTAATCATAACTTTTATTTCACTGAAGAGATTTGGCCCAGTGAATGTGTCATATAAAAATCTATACTATTCAGCACTTTGCGCTCTTAATGACATTTTCTTCTGTGAAAGTCTTCTAACACTAGCAATCTAGAAACCCATCAGTCATTCCTTACACCATGTTACAAACAAGACCTTATTTTCTGGCAGGATGTCAAAGGGCCTGGTCAAATATCTCCTTTTTCCAAGTACAATCGGCAGCAGATGACAATGTCCAGCTCTTCTCAAAAGTCTGACAACTATGTAACAACAAATAAAAAACATTCAAGTGATTTACTGGTTTAATTCTACACTGTTGTGTTCTGTGTTTCTTTAAGGAAGGTGCAAGTGTATGTATGAGAGTCCGGAACACTGAGGTTACCATGGCAATTATCTGTGTTTAGAGAGCGGTGAGGAGTAAAGGTCCGAATAGTAGTAGAAGAAGAGTGATGTTAACGATGGCTTTACATGAGTTTAAATCATCTTAAGTCCCCAGTTTCAAAGAAATGTTTTTTTTTAAAAAAAGAAGAAGAAGAAGAAGAGGAGGAAGAAAGAAAAGAGTGTAAGCTTTTATCTGGAAGTGCCAGAGTGTATTTTGTTCAAGAGACACTACTTTCTTCCTAAAGTTAGATTGTATCTGAAGAATAAAGTTAGGACCCAGAAGGTTTTTGTGCCAGGGGAAAGAGGAGTTTTCTGATCAGAAAGCTGGAAAGCTGATTTATGTGGAGACTCGTTTGCTTCCTGGCTTCCTTCAATTTGGTTTGCACCCCATGTAATTTTCTTGGTAAGTTCCAGGTGACTTAGCTACAAGAAAACATCAACTCTTGTTAACTGGAAGCTGTGATAGGCATTGCTATGTGAACAGAAGTGAACACCAGCTTAAACAGTGTTGCACTCATAAAGATTAGGAGATACTGATTGACTCACTGATTTGTTTCCCTCTCCTTCTGGTCTGCAAAAGCAAAGGCCTAACAACTGAATGAATGAATGAAGGAATGAGTGAGTGAGTAAATAAATAAAGTCAAACAACCTGACTCAAAAATGAGCAAAGAACATTGCTCCAAAATAGACAAATGGCTAACAAGCACATGAAAAGATGCTCAATATCACTAGTCATTAGGGAAATGCAAATCAAAACCACAATGAGATACCACTTCACACCCACTACGATGGCTATTATTAAAGAAAACAATACAGAAAACAAGTGATGATAAGGATGTGAAGAAATTAGAACCCTTGTGCACTCTTTGGTGGAAATGTAAAATGGTGCAGTCACTGTGGAAAAGTGTGTGGACCTTCCTCAAAAATATAATAATAGAGTTACTACATGATCCAGAAATCCCAGCGCTGAGTATATATGCAAAGGTAAAGAAATCAGGAATTTAAACAGATATTTGTACACCTGTGCTCACAGCAGCATTGTTCACAAAAGCCAAACGGTAGACCCAACCCTAGTGTCCATGTACTGATGAATGGATAAATAAAATGTTTTATATACATACAATGGAATATTATGATATTAAATATATATATTACTAGTGTCCCAGTGCATGGATTCATGCACATCGAAAAGAAATTAATTAGAAGAAATATTTTAATATCGCTATTCGTGTCTTGCTAATGAAAAGAAAATAGGATTCTACCAAGTCTCCTATCTACCTATTCCAGGACTTCTGTGAGGATCAAATGAGATGAGGCACGGGAAAATGCTTCACAAACTTTTGGTTAACGTGTAAAATGTTTGCACCTGGCTATAAACCAAGTCAGATTCCTGGGCTGAAAAAGCTCCAAGGAGACTAGTTGCTAGGGAGAGGAAGCCGGGCGTTGCTACATGACGTCATTACCCGGTGCCCACAGTGACTGTTTCTGGGCTGGGCTGGGCTGTGGGCCACATTTTGTGCCATGGGGTCTTGGCAGCATTGGCTGCGATTTGGTGGAGTGTTGCTCTGGGGTAATGACGGGGCCTGTGTCCCACTTGGGGGAAGCCGAGTGTTGGTTTGTCAACACCATGGTTTGCCATTTATTTTTAAATGGCCAGTGCACATCATGGCAGCTCCAGCATTGAGCATCTGCTCCCTGGTTGTCAGTGTGTGTCATAGCTAGCGGTCAGATGGACGGACACTTAGCCTTTTATATAGAGAGATATTATTTATTTATGTTACATAAATTATAGTGTGCAATAATATTATAATATTAGCACTAAAAATAAAGGAAAGTCTGACACATGCTACAATATGATAAACCTAGAGGACATTATATTAAGTCAAATAAGCCAGTAACAAAAAGACAAACACTGTATGATTGCACTTATATGAGGTCCCCAAACTAGTCATATTCATAGAGACAGAAAGTAGAAAAGTGGGGACAAAGTTTCATTTTGGGAAGTTCTAGAATCGAATGATAAGGACGGTTGCACAACAATGTGAATGCACTTAATGTCCCTGAACTGAATATTTAAATATGGTTAAAATAGTAAATTTTATGTTATATATATTTTACCACAATAAAAAACAAAGTGTGGGGCCTTTTGTACCTGAAGCATTATTACTAACATGAAAAATCACCAAGGCTAAAGTGGCTCTGTTTTGTAACTAGGTAGTCTAAAAATAAAATAGTGACTTTCTCCAGATCCTGGCTTTCATTATAAATCCCCAAAACAAACATTTTTGTGGCTGAGTGATATTCACACACAAAAATTCATCTTTCCAGGTTCCTCAGACTAAGCTGCCAGTTAGACAACCATCAGGAAGGACCTCCAGAAGGGCAGCCCCTGAAGACATGGCACCATCAACACTCTGCTGTGGACTCAGCTCCAAAGAAAGATAGCATGTGCGTGCATCCTTTCCGCACTCACTTCCTGAGGCTTAAGCAAATGTTTTAGAGTTATTTCTCAATATTTCTAAGTTTGTGACAGTGAAGAACACAAATTGATTGTGAAAATAAATAAAAGTCACTCAGAGAAAAGAGGGATAAAAGAATAGCAGATGCTGTCCTTAGGAAAGAAACATTGGCTCATGTCTCATGAGTCTGCAAGTTAGGAGAAATGTGTATAATACCAATGAGAATCAAGCCCTGGGTTTAAAGGAAATTGCATATATGCTATCTTTTCTTTGAGGGGGTATTCCTAGGATGTGAAGGAATTGGAATGTGGTGATGAGCAACTTAGTTTGAATTGTTAGCCTTGAAAAACAAAAGAAATGCTAAAATTATGCAAAATAATCAGGAAATAGTGATTTTTAACAAATAGGTAAGTTAAGAATGGGAAAATACCTAGTTTGTGGGTTAGTGTGGGCCTAATAATATTTGAAAATGTAAAAGTATGAATTAATTAGGACATGAGTATAATCACATTATTGTGCTTTCTGACTTACTGACATAAATTCTGCAACAGATTATATAGAAATAAACCATTCCTATGTGTTCTAGAAATGTATATACTTACTGATTCTGCCACATGTTCCAAGCTGGTAAGTTATAGGTTTAGGCTTCTTAACCTGGAATACAGATTCTGAATCCCATCTACATGGTGACATAGACTGTCCTCCTCCCCTCAGTGACCACAGAAAGCTGTAGATGGTACCCCACTGAAAGACGTAAAGAGTGGACTCTGAACAGTATTTTTCATGCTGTAGTTAGCAAATCTACTTAATAATAACTTGGAACCAGAGTCACAATGAAAATGCCAGATTCTCATCAGCAACTCGAAGGAGGAAAAAATCTCAGGAGGAGCAGAGTCACAGATGTGATAAGGAACGCTCCCACTTTCTGAAGTTAAAATAATTTAGGGTGATCCTTCACCTACTTAAGAAAATTCCTAGACTGTAGGGGTTGTTCATACCAGGTACACTTATTTCTATGATGGCAATTTATGATTACTTTCACTGGAGCTAAATAATGCCCCCAAAATAGTGTGCTTTCCTCAAGTAGGAGAGAACTTAACCATGGAAAGTATTTTTCTCATTTGGGCTAGATTGCAGAACAAGAATCCAACTTTTAATTGTCAGAAGATCCATCTTTAAGAAACATGTTATCATGTGCTAAGCTTCTATCACCATGTTCTTCATGCCACCAAAGCTTGTTTTACAAATATTTATCTTAGGGGTTTGAAAAAGTCCATACTGCATTTGGTAGCAGTTTACTTCATTTATTTCAAAAAGTGGGGTCAACTGCATAACTTATGGCCATTTTGTTGTGCCGCTCTTAGAAAACTATATAACTGAATAAGACAGATCTTTTTAAAGACGAAGTTTCCTTGTAAATACAGTCTCTTTCGAATTAAAGAATATTTAAGCCTCAGTCTGTATTGAGGAGAAAGACCTTTTTTTAAAAGAGTGGGGGGAGGTTGAATTGTTTTGTTTTGTTTCTCAGTTGGGTAAAAGAATAAGTCAGCATATGATCCTAGGGAGTGGTTGTTCTGAACATAACGTGGATGCATTCTATCTAAAATGGTTTACAGCTAAGGTGATTGCTGCCTTCTTTGCAGCTGAAGTTAGGAGGAAAAAGTTCAACAACTTGGTATTTCCCAAAGTAATATTTATCAGTTAACCATTGCTCTCTACACCTCTTCATTTAAAAAAAAATAGCTGATGGAGCACTTACCATGTGCCAGGCACTGTGCTAAGTGCTTCATGTGCCTGATTTTATTTAAGCCACAGACTATCCCCTATGAAATTAAAAAAATATATGGTTTTATCACACTGAGGAGGAAACCAAAGATTGGGCCACTTGTAACTAACATCTCATAGTCATCAAGACAAACCTGTACTGCAGACCCAGACCCCTGCCGGGTTGCCTCCCCACGGCCTAGCATGGCTTTATTCTTCCTTAGAAAGAAAGGCCAGGTGGCTGGTCACTCAGACTTCCTCCACAGCTGCCTTGAGCATGTTCATCCCATGTGAACCTCATGATGGACCAGCTTTCCAGGCATTTGCTGAGTAAAAGTGCTTTAGAACATGAATCTCGCCCTTTCCTCCTGGGGGTGCCTGAGATCCTGTATTACTAAGAGGCTTCCAAGAACCCTTGAAGCTGCTGGTTCTGGTCCCTGACCACAAGGAGGGGGGAAATAAAATCAGCCATTAGACTGTGCAACTGGATGTCAAACACCAGGACATGGCACAGTATTTGGTAAGACACAGAAGATATATTTCAACACTTCAGGAAGACTCTCAACTGGCACCCAGTCTGGAGCCCTCTTCCCTCACCCCACCTGCACACCTACTACCATAACCCCAACCCTTCACAACTCCCAACCCTTCACCCCCAGAAGAGAGGAGCAGCATTCCAGGAAGCAGGTAGATGGGCAATCATCACTTGCTCTCAGAGTGGTTTAGGACCAAATCTGAACGACCATTTGGACTGTGGCTTTGAGATTTTCATGAAGTGTACAAAAGTCAATTAAATTCTGACTGCACCACACAAGGACTAGACAGCCAGTGATGCTATAAAAGAATATTTTAAGAAAGAAAAAATATTCACAGTAAGTGGAAGCATGATTATGACTTATTCTATATTATTAAGAAATACTAGAAGGATCTAGATAAAAATTTTAATAGCATTTATCTAAAGTAGGACTTTAAGATGGTTTATTTCTTTTGCTTATCTGTATGTTGTAAATATTTTACAATTAATGTCTTACGTTTGGAATAAGAAAAATTATTTTTTGCTATATATTTTTTAAAGATTTCTCTGAATCCATAATGATTCTGAGCAGCATTAAGGTGGGGCAACCAGATGTTGTGGGCCTCCATTGTAGGCCACAGGAAACAGATAGAACCATCTATGAAATACTCCTCCCAGAAAAGGATGAGCCTGAACCTCATCAACCCCTTGAGAGCTCACCTCCATTTATAGAAACAAGTTCAATGATTAAACAAGGAAGCTAACAGACAAATCCAGAATGTGAGATCTTCTACAGGACAACTGACCCCATTTCTGCAGCAATAACATTTCTTCAACCCTCCCCTGCTGGCCTGGTCGCCCCTAACTGCCCTCCCCTGCAGGCCTGGTCCCCCACAACTGCCCTCCCCTGCAGGCCTGGTCCCCCCCAACTGCCCTCCCCTTCAGGCCTGGTCGCCCCCAACTGCCCTCCCCTGCCGGCCATCTTGTGGTGGCCATCTTGTGACCTCATAGGGGCGGCCATCTTTGACCACATGGGGGTGGACATCTTGTGCAAGGGCATGACAGTCAATTTGCATATTAGCTCTTTATTATATAGGATTCAATGAGTGATATATTTATGGAGTGGTATGGACTGAATGTTTGTGTCCCCCAAAATTTATATGTAGAAGCCCTAATTCCCAATGTGATTGTCTTAGGAGATGGGACCTTTGAGAGGTAATTGGGTTTAGATGAGGTCATAAGTGGGGAGCCCCATGATGGTTTAGAACACTTATTAGAAGAGGATACCAGAGCCCCTTCTCTCTCCACCATGTGAGGACATGGCAAGGAGGCAGCTCTCTGCAAATCCAGGAAGAGAGTCTCACCAGACACCGAATTTGTCAGCACCATAATCTTGGACCTTCAGCCTCCAGAACTGTGAAAAATAAATGTTTCTTATTTAAGCCTACTATTTTGATATAGCAACCTGAACTAAGACATGCAGCCTCAATTGAATTGTGTAAGAACACATTTCTAGGACAATTACAGAAATTTGGTTATGCAAATAATACTAATTTTAAGTATGCAAATGACATTGCAACTATAAAAGGAAATGCCATACTTTTCAGAGATACAGTCTGAAGCCTGCAGGAATAACTTAATGGCACAGATATTTTTTAAATATCTTAAATTAAAAAATTATAAATAGATGGTTTAACCAGAGCAGCAAGATATCAATAACTGTTAAATCTGGGTGGTGGATATAAACGCGCATTATGCTCTATTCCCCCACATTTGTGTGCTTGCAACTTTTCACAAAAGAATTTATTTTTCAATCCTCTCCCAATAATATGTTCACTGATTTTAGAAGAAGGGGGAGAGAGAGAAAACAAACAAACAACAACAAAAAATTGGTGTGAGAGAGAAACATCAATTGGTTGCCTTCCCTGAGTGCTCGACCAGATATAAACTCTCACCCTGGGTATATGCCCTGACTGGGAATTGAAACCGCAATCTTTTTTTTGTGTACAAGACAACACTCCAACCAACTGAGCCACCCTGCCAGGCACAACAGAATATTTTAATGTAATTGGGATTTCTAATCTTTGTAGACTCAAATGAAATACTCAGGTAACCAAGACACAGATCCACCTGAGACGCAGATACCTTTCAAGCTGGAGGAAAAGCATCCTTTCTGCAAATTTAACTCCCAAATATTTTATATAAACTCACTTGAATAATTAAGGTAACTTTTGAAATTTCTGGATGGCAGGAATTGTGAAGAGAGAATGAGAATGCTTTAATGAAGCTGCACAGATATATCAGTTGGACTCTGAATTCAGAAACAATGCACTCAAGGTTATCATAAACGTAGAGAAAATAGTGAGGACAATAACTGGCCTGTGTGTTGGCTTTATAGCTTCTATGTACTTTCAGGAATAACATTTTGTTTTGTTTCCATTTCATTTCCTTTACTTCAGTTCTTAGGTATAAAGAGACTTTTGCAAGTAGAGTCACTAGTTCATTCAGCAAGACCTTACTATATGCCAGGCACTGTGCCCAGAGTTGTGAATGTGAGGGAGACATGGCTTCTGCTTTTTCAACCTAGCCTTGCAATCAGAGATGTTCCCTCTTTACCTCTAAAATGTAAATCTTGCCCTAGCTGGTTTGGTCAGTGGATAGAGTGTCAACCCATGGACCAAAGGGTCCTAGGTTCGATTCTGGTCAAGGGCATGTACCTCTGTTGCAGGCTCAATCACCAGCCCCAGGTCTGGGTGTGTGCAGGAGGCAATCAATCGATGTGTCTCTTTCACATTGATGTTTCTCTCTCTCCCTTCCTCCCACTCTCTCTAAAAATCAATGTAAAAACATACTCAGATGAGGATTAACAAAAAATAAAATTACATTAAAAAATAAAATGTAAATTTCACTAAATCATTCCCCAGATTAAAATCCCTCAATTCACAGTAACCAAAAGATGGCAGCAAGGCAATATCTACCATCAGAAGAAGGGATATACAAAATGTGGTCTATACATATCCTATATAATAAAAGTGTAATATGCAAATCGACTGAACGGTGGAACAACTGGCCAGTGGGGGGTGGGGCCAGCGAACAGGTGTCGCCAGGCATGCCAGCAGGCAGAGGGAGGGGACGGTGATGGGGAGAGAGGGGGTGGAGGTGACCAGCTGCAGCGGAGGTTCGATGAAAGTGGGGGCTGGGCCGGCTACTCGCAGCTGGTGCTATACCCTGATCAGCCCACCTGGTTGCCTCCCACAGAGGGAGGCCAGACCGGCGGGGCAATGGGGGCTGGCACCATCCCCTGATCACCCACCTGGTCACCTCCCACAGAGAGAAGCCACGGGCGGCAGCGGTGGCAGGGCGATTCAGGGCAGGGCTGCCCAGCACTGTCCCCAGATAGGCCTGCTGGGGTTGCCTCCGCAGAGGGAGACCACCAGTGGCTGTGGCACAATTGGGGGCGGGGCCAGCCACTCGCTGCCTGCGCCATTCCAATTGGCCTGCTGATCACCTCCTGCAAAGGGAGGCCAGACTGCTGCTTAGGCCCACTCCCTGCTCCCCTAAGCCATCAGTGGACATCCCCTGAGGGCTCCCAGACTATGATAGGGAGCAGGCTGGGCTGAGGGCCCCCCCCCCAGTGCACGAATTTCATGCACCAGGCCTCTAGTAATAGCATAATCTTCAGACTGAAAAAAGGAAGGAAATCCTGTTACATGCCACAACATGGATGGACTTTGAGGACATTATACTAAGTGAAATAAGCCAGTCACAAAAGGACAAATACTGCATCATTCTACTTATATGAGGCACCCAGAGCAGTCCAGTTCATGGAGACAGAAAGTAGAATGGTGGTTGCCAGGGGCTTGGCCAGGAGGGTGAGGAATTGGTATTTAATGGGACAGAATTTCCATTTGCAAACATAAGAACATTCTGGAAATGATGGTGGTGATGGTTGTACAACAATGTGAATGTACTTAATGCCACTGAACTGTACACTTAAAAACGGTTAAAATGGTTCAATTTTATGCTATGTACATTTTACCACAATAAAAAAATCCTTCAATAACTGTCACCTAGAGAGGAACAAGCCCCTGCCTATCATCAGCCCTTTCCCTGTGCCTGGGCAAAAGTCTGGCCTTATGCTTAGGAACAAAGGGCCTGGAGTGACACTCCTCCATTTAAGCCCTGCTCTCCACTTAACAGTTTCACAGTTACCTAACCTCTCAATCCTCAGTTTCTAAACCTGGAAAATGGGATAATACACCAGTTTTTATGAAGAGTAAATGAATTAGCACATGTAAAACTCTTGTTAAGCTGTTGTCACCCTGAGATTGTTTCTGATTCTTGAGAAACAATGTCTGTGATGGGATTATGGCCCTGACACCAACCATGTCCTCCCATCCTCATCTCAGGAAGCTCCTTCCTCTGCACTTGGCAATAGTGCCTTCCATATACTTCTGGTTCTTTTGTGTGTGTTTTTAATGGTGTCATTATTTAAACACATGAGTCCCAGCTGAACTGGGAGCTCATGGGGGTCAGAAGCTGTATTTCAACTCTTCACCAGAGCATGTGCAGCCCCAGCTCACATACACTTTGCAGATGGCAGGAAAAGCATATTGAATAAATGAGCCAAGTTGTAAGAATTCTCACAGCCCTACCTGGTTTGGCTCAGTGGATAGAGTGTCGGCCTGCAGACTGAAGGGTCCCAGGTTCGATTCCGGTCAAGGGCATGTACCTTGGTTTCGGGCACATCCCCAGTAGGGGGTGTGCAGGAGGCAGCTATTCAATGTTTCTCTCTCATCGATGTTTCTAACTCTCTATCCTTCTTCCTTCCTCTCTGTAAAAAATAAAATATATACAAAGTACAGGCTATGTCTACCACCACACACTAAAAAAAAAAGAATTCTCACAGATCCCTTGTCCAGAAGGTTCAGGAGACCCTAGATTCAGGCTTCCAGGGTTTCTACAAGTCATACTCAGTATCTGCACATCCCCTCTGCACATCTGCTTGTAACAAAAAAAGAAATCACATGCTTCGAGGGCTGCATCTATCCTGCCAAATGAACATTCATAGCTTCCAAAGATTGAGACATTTTTAGCCCCAGACACAAGTTGAAAATATTGCTGTGGTTCATTGATCAAGCTTTGTGCCAGACAGTGAGGACACAGTGGCCACAAATCCTATGGTCCCTGTCGTCACAGTCCTGGGGAGCTGAAACAGCCCTGTTTGTTCAAGCATTCCCCATCCTTGATTAGAGGGTGTTTGGCACAGAACCAGGGGTAGAGACAATCTCTGCTACTGGGCACAGCCTCTTATTACTTGAATGGAGTCACTTCACTGACAAGTTAACACTGACCAATTGTACGTGTAAAACAATTTCCATTTCCAGCTTCTAAGACAGAGGTGTTTTTTTTACTTAAACTTCTAGTTTTGATGTTACCTTGAGCTACAGGTAGAGTTATCTCCTCACTCCTACCCTACCCTCTCCACAGGCTGTGTTAAGCCTCAGAAAGAATGCCTTAGTAAATATTGTTTTTTGTTTAAACATGTTAATAATTGTCGAATTTTGTTTAAGAGAATGTCTTATTATAATACTATTAACAGGAAGGTCTCCAAATGTCAAATCAGCTCACATGCTTCATATAGAGAAAACTCCAGGTGTCCTAAGGATGGTCCAGTGTGTCTCTGTGGACTAACAGTTCAAATGGGGGCAGGGGCAGAATGTGATAGAGAGAGCAGAGAAGAGAGAATTTTAGATTCGAGACACAGAGGTGCCTATTTATTCCCATGATCTGCTTTTCACAAGTCTGGGCTTTCTAACCTACTCCCGGGTGAGGCCCATGCTATAGATAAAATTACCACACTTTGAGAAGCGAGGATCTGCAATGAGCAGAACTTTCCAGATTCATTAATAAGCATTGATGGGAGAACCAAAGTTCTCCCATCCTTGTGAAAAACAATCATCAATGTTAATTTTTTTTGTTTTGAAGAACTTAGAGTGGAAATATTTTAAATGTCTATTTCTTCAACTCTAGCCCAATTGAGGCTGTCCAAAGTAGAATCTAAGTCTTAAATATTGAGGGACCCACTTGATGAGAGAGAAAAAGTTATTTGGGATCAGGTATAAGAATACTACAGAAGAAAAGAAGTTAGGTTTTGCGCTAAAACCAGATTTTTTAAAAAAATTCATTCATGCCTTCTAAGGCTTCTCCCATGTCTTCCATCCAAACTAAAGAGGCAAGGTGAGAATTCAGCTGACACTCATTTCCTAAACCTTAAAAGATGTAAGTTGAACCTCCGCTTAAGTTTCATAGCCTCTAGGGACAGCTTCTTATTAGAAGACTAGAGGCCCAATTCATGAAATTCATGCAAGGGGCTTGGCCTTCGCAGCCGGCGGCTGCCTTGGCCCTCACAGCCCCGGCTTCATCCAGAAGGTTGTCCAGAAGGACATCCGGAAGGTAGTTCAGCTGTCTGGTCTAATTAGCAAATTATGCTTTTATTATTATAGATTCCTAATGTGAATATATTCATTAAATAAATAACATTCTTAATTTAACTTTATTTAATCTGAATTATCCTGAGTTGAGTTAGATCACCCTGGATGCAAAATCATTATTTTTCCCCTTGTCAAATATTTAAGACTTTTTGAGTCTCTCAAACCTAAGATTCCACTGACTCCAGTGGGGGACATTTCTCCCCAAGATTTTGGCTCATGTTTCATGAACACTGAAGCCTTCCACAGCCTGGCCTTCATCTCAGCCAACCACCCAGCCCCTCTGAAATACTAAGCACATTGATATAGAAAGAGCAATTTTCCCTCTGTAAAAAAAATTAAATAGTCTGAGTACTCAGAGTCGTCATATCCAAGCACAGCTGGTCCTGGGGCAGGAATGTGTGTCTGCTCCTACAGTTATTCACAAGCAGGCATACAAGTGTGCCAAAAGAAACACGATGGCTTTGCACAGACCATTTCCTGATTCAATGTCACCATGGGCCACCCATGTGACACGAGTCACAAGTCTGATTCCTGCCATCTGACTCCAGTTCCATGATATGCCATTGTGCCTGTGGGGCTCCTGAAGCCCGCAAGGCTTCAAACAAGCTCCCCAGAGGCAGGGGCAGTGACACCAGCGGCCCAGCCAAGCATACACCCTGAGAAAGAGCTCCCCCCCCCCGCCCCACCCCCAGACCTTCACGCAGCTAATTAGCCCTGGAGCCCATGCCCATTGTTCTCTGCACTCACATGGAACCTGATGCTACACTAGTAGCCAGGCAGAGCACACACATTCCAGAATCTGGGCTGCCTGCCAAAATTGCCCCGTCTGAAAGTCCCCACCCCTGAAATACAAACCATTAGCCCAAGAGCCCCGCCTGATCACATGCTGGGTCCCAAAGTGCAGAGGGAGGGACCTCACTCAGGTTACCAACCCAATGCAGAGCCCAGAGCAAGAGCTTAGAAATCAAAGGCACGATGTCTTGAATTGCACCCCAAGTGGCAGAGATGCTGAGCCGTCTCAGGTGCCCCTGCCAGGTGGCTCTGCTGCCCTCACCTCTTGACTTACTTCTCTGGTTTCCCAGTCCTCACTCTGAAAAGAAAAGAAATGCTGGACACTTTTATCAGTAGTTTGCTTATGTTGTCAAACAATCAAAGTGTGCTTTTGGGTTTGCTGAATTTGGGGTTCTTTTTCTCCCATTGACAATTGTTCCAAGCACCAGAATTCCAACTTCAGGTAGTACTGAGCTTTCATTAAGTCTGTTGGGGAGAAAATGAGTTTATGTTACTTTTAATCTCCTGTAGTCTAATATTGGTATAATGTACCTCAGTAGAACCCTTTGTCACTACTGGGGACACCAGGAGAGCCCTGGGCTTTGATTCAAGGAGAAAAAGGGGCAAGATGTTAAGAAAAATATAAGAGGTTAATTGGAGATCCAAGATGGCGGCCAACAAGACAACAGTGAGCAAGATAGTGTGAGTAAGAGAGGAAAAAGAGAGGATGTGGATGTGCGGGGAGTGTGTGTATTTGTGAGTGAAGGACAGTTATATTCCACAGGACTGTTGGGGACTGGCGAACCAGGCACCCTTGGTCAGGCAGCTTCTACTACTGCTCAAATATATCCCAGGATGGCTGGCTCTGCCGCAGAGACCATGCCATCTTGAAGGGGAGAGCAGCTGTGATTAGAAGCCCAGCCTTGCCTTCACCCAGGGAGACATCAGATATGACCTGGAACCCTACAGCCACAATGCCCAGGGACCAGCTACCTTGGCTGTGAACCCATGAACACTGAGACTCCAGCCTCCTCAGCCATGGGCACCTAAAAAGTTTGTCCAGGGGGAGACAAGGTGGCGGCCGACTAGACAGACGGGTCCTGAGCCTTCTCACAGCGCAGATAGAAGGAACAGCTGAATTGAATAACATCCACCCAGAATTAGTGAATTAAACACAGCTGGTGAGACAATCCATGGATGGATAGGCCAGAGGTCACCTGGAGAGAGGTGGGATCAGGGATCTGGGCTGGAGGGAGAAACGTGTGCAACAGGGACTAGAGTCTCAGAGGGAGGCTGCACTGCACCAAATCCACATCCCTTGGGGTCAGTGTAGCCCTCGAATGTGGAAGGGGGTCTACAGGGCTGCTGGCAGCAGGGGACTCTAGATCTAAGACCACAGCCATGGGAGACTGCACCCAGAAAGGCAGCCTGAAGTCCTATACCAGCCACACAGTGCTGGGGGAAGAAAGACGTGAGGCAGCACAGTTGCTCTGTCTTTATAACTTCCTTGCTTTTACTTGCTAAACTCAGTGCATAGGATCTTTCAATTAAAAAACACTCACTGAGACTGCAGGGGAAGGTGGTTTTTGGTGAAAACTGCAGAGCAGAATAGGGAGAGACGAGCAGGGAGCCAGCTCTGGGACAGTCCATCCCTCCAATCCTGAACAGACATTTTTCTCCTGGAGACCAGGCTCCCCCAGAGCAGTGCAGCCACACCCAGTCTTGAGCACAGCAGGAAAAGGAAGATTCTAAATACCCCCAGGGAGCCCTGAGGCATTGGGTTGAGGGGCCATTTGGTCCCTGAAACTAATACAGAAACACCACCACCTAGGACAGCGGTTCTTAACCTGTGGGTCACGACCCCTTTGGCGGTTGAACGACCCTTTCACAGGAGTCGCCTAAGACCATCCTGCATATCAGATATTTACATTACGATTCATAACAGTAGCAACATTACAGTTATGAAGTAGCAACAAAAATAATTTTATGGTTGGGTCACAACATGAGGAACTGTATTTAAAGGGCCAGAAGGTTGAGAACCACTGACCTAGGGGCTTTCAGAAATAGAAGCTTGTGTAAATATGACTGAAAGCAGGCAGAAAAACAAAATGGGCATATTGATTCCACCTGCTTGAAACCAAGGTTGTGGCTTATGACACAGAGGACCAGTGGATCACTGGGAACTTCAACACTGTGCTGACTACCTGACAAGAAACTGAGATGTGGCAGGCAGAACAGTAGAGAGGGATTTAAACCTGCCACCATGGAACATTGAAGCTCTGCTGAAACAAACGAACTTCACTACTTCACTTTTTTATTTGTTATCTTTTACTTAAGAAACTAAAAATTGTTTTTCACTTTATTTTATTTTTATTATTATACTAGAGGCCCGGTGCACAAAAATTTGTGCACTCGGGAGGGGAGGGGGGTCCCCCAGCCCGGCCTGTGCCGTCTCGCAGTCTGGGACCCCTCGGGAGATAACGACCTGCTGGCTTAGGCCTGCTCCCGGGTGGCAGAGGGCAGGCCCAATCCCTAGGTGCAGCCCCTGGTCAGGCTCAGAGCAGGGCTGATTGGGGAGTTGGGGCGCCGCCCCCTGTCATGCACAGAGCAGGGCCGATCAGGGGGTTGGGGCGCCTTCCCCTGTCACGAACAGAGCAGGGCGGATAGGGAGGCTGAGGCCCCGCCCCCTGTCACACACAGAGCCGCAGGGCGATCAGGGAAAATGCCACAATGGTTAGGAACGCACTTGCTAGCTGCTTTAGCCTTCACTATGGTAACTGTAAGGTGGGGTTTGTTCCTTTTTTTTTTTTTTTTTTTTAAGGTTTGTTCCATTTTTGAGTGGTGGTGGTGGTGATATTCAGGATTTCTTAAGTAACTAGTATAAACAGTAAGAATACTAATAAGTAAGAATAGAATGTTCCAAAGTATTTTTAAATTAAGAAAGGTGAAATCCAAATCTCTTAACTACTTTGCTTATCTTTCAGCCTTATCCTCTGCCATCTCACTCATCATCTTTTTTTCACTCACATTTGTGGTTCTTGGAAGGTGTCAAAGTTCTCTAGTGTTGTTCCCCCTTTCCAGAACCTGAAACAGCTGCCCCCTAACTCCATCTGTACATTGGATCCTGAGTGAGGACTTGCTGGCCAGTTGGGAATTCTTTCCTGGGCACTCCTCTTGTGCACTGATGGAGCAATTTATAACTTCATACTTTCTGTTGTATTGTAACTATTTCCCTGTCTAGACTGTGAGCATTTTTCCCCAACTTAAAGAAAGAATCTTTAAATGTACAGAAAAGTTGAAAGAATAATACAATGAACACTTAATTTATCAATTCACGTAGATTAACCAATTATTAACATTTTCAAATTTGCACAATTCTCTATATAAACATTTTTTTCAGAGGCATTTGAAAGTAAACTGTAGATACCAGGGTACTTCACCCTTAAGTTCTTCAGTATGTAATGCCTAGAACTGCCATCTTGGCTGGCAGTTAATTTGCATATCGCCCTGATTAGCCAATGGGAAGGGTAGCGGTCGTACGCTAATTACCATGTTTCTCTTTTATTAGATAGGATTATTATTTTTATTATTACCATTTTTCTTAAGTTTTTTGGATTAGTGTTTTACATTCTATTTTTATTTTTTTATCATTATTTTACTCTATCTCATTTTTTTCTTTATGCCAACACTTTCTTCCTCACTTTTCCCATTTTCATCCTGCTTCTCTTCTCCTATTCCTGCTTTAGTTTTTCTCTATCCTTTCCTTTTATTTCCTGTAATATTTTACCTTCTTTATCTGCTTTATTGATGCATTACTATTAACGTAGTCTCTGTTGGCCTACTCATATATCTAATTCCCTCTCCAAGTCCATGCACACTTCTCTTTTCTCTTTCTTCACTAGCCAAAATTTTTTTCTTTCTCTATTTCTTCTTATTGTTGTTTGTTTGATTGTTTCTTAGTTTGTCTTTTTGTTTTTGTTTTCTTTATTTTATGCTTTTTCCTCTCCTCGCTTGTTCTCTTCTTCTATTAATAGCTTAATTAAACTAAATCACCAAATCAGGACTATCTGCTCTTTATTCTCCTTTTCCAAAAATAGATGAACACATAGATATATTAAAGAAATGGAAATTTTTATTTTTTTCATATA
>NW_005370366.1:324577-332928 GCF_000412655.1 Myotis brandtii
GTGGGGGGCGGGGGGGAATCCCTCAGCTCAGCCTGCACCCTCTCCAATCCAGGATCCCTCTCACAATCTGGAACCACTGGATCCTAACTGCTCATCTGCCTGCCTGCCTGATGCCCCCAACTGCCGGCCTGATGTCCCTAATTGCTCTCCCTTACCAGGCTGATCCCCCTAACTGTTCTCCCCTCCTGGCCCTAAACCCCTAACAGCCTAACTGCTCTCCCCTCCTCCTGGCCTGATCTCCCTAACTGCCTAACTGCTCCCCCCCTGCTGGCTTGATCTCCCTAACTGCTCTCCCCTCCTGGCCTGATCGCCCTAAGTGCCTATCTGCACTCCCCTCCTGGGCTGATCCCCCTAACTTCCTATCTGCTCTCCCCTTCTGGCCTGATCCCCCTAACTTCCTATCTGCTCTCCCCTTCTGGCCTGATCCCCCTAACTGCCTATTTGCTATCCCTTTCTGGCCTGATCCCCCTAACAGCCTATATGCTCTCCCCTCCTTGCCTGATCACCCTAATTGCCTATATGCGCTCCCCTCCTGTTCTGATTCCCCTAACTACCTATCTGCTCTCCCCTCCTGGCCTGATCCCCTAACTGCCTATCTGATCTCCGATCCTTGCCTGATCGCCCTAACTACCTATCTGCTCTCCCCTCCTAGCCTGAACCCCCTAACTGTTTATCTGCTCTCCCTTCCTCTCTGTGCCCTTTGGACCCACGGCGTAGGCATGCTGAGAGCTTTATGCTGTGGCCTCGCCCCTGTCCTGATTGGTTGTTATGTGACAGCATCCCAGCCAATTTGCATATTCCTCTATTATTAGTATAAATATATATAATATATATTTTTAATAATTATTTTTTCAATTATTCTTTTATTTTCTTTTTATTAGTATTTTGTTTTTTACTTTTCTTCTTATGAATCTTGGTCATTTCCCCATTAATTCAATTCCTTGACCTTAACTTCTGGAAATAAGCTCTGCCTCTTCAGATTCCGCTTCCCTCCTACTTTTCTGAGTGTTTGTTGTTTGCATTTTTTGGATTAGTTGTTGGTTTTTTTGGAGTTTTCCCCCATATACATATATTGTTTTCCCCTTCTTTTTTTCTATTCTCTCTTACCTTTTTTCCTTTTCTAAATATAATTTTTGTGCTCTTTTCTCTCCCCTAATTCTCTTTTCTCTGGTGGTCGCCTTTATTTGGAGTAATTGGTATTATAAATACATTCGTGTTTTTCTGCCCTCTGTGTTGGGTTTTGTCGAGCTGTATTGCGTACCTTTAAGTCAATGCAGTAAAGAGTGGGTCACATAACCAGACACCCTGAAAGGAGCGAAAATGAAGAGACAAAGAAACAGCCCCCATACAAAAGAAAAAGAGGAATCACTAGAAGTGGAAGCAAATGAAATGGAGGCAAGCAATTTTTCAGAGAAAGAATTCAGAGCAATACTTATAAGGATGTTGAAAAGGATGGAAGACAAATTCAACAACATGTGTAAGAACCAAGAGGAAATGAAAAAGAACCAAGGAAAAAAGAAGAATAACATAGTTGCAATACAGAACAAAATAGAAAGAATCAACAGTAGATTAGAAGAAGCTGAGGGCCACATCAGTGAGCTAGAAGACAAGGTAGAAAAAAATACTCAAGCAAAGCAGCAACTGGAAAAAATCTTTTTTTTTTTTTTTGATGATGAAAAATACACTGATGGTCTGACAAAAAACTTTTTTTTATTCTTTTTAAAAAAATATTATAATAAGTATTACAAAGGGTATTACATATGTGTCCTTCCCCCCCCCCCTTGACAAGCCCCTGCCCTCCCTTACCCCCCAGTGTCTTATGTCCATTAGTTATGCTTATATGCATGCATACAAGTCCTTCGGTTGATCTCTTACTCCCCTCCGGGTATTTTCTAGCTTTTGGAAGCAAACAAATCCTCCGTGCATGGCTCCTGCCTCCCAGGGGTCTCCAGAGACTCCTCTCAGAGACCTCCCTGCTCTATTGTTCTAAACGAAATAGCATTAAGGACACCCTCAGTTTCATTACTAATTCAAGAGGTGTCTGATTTGACGAAATGACCCTGGGCTCCCAGGAGACCTCTGGCTGTTAGGCCTGTTTCAGGGACTTCCATTTCATACCAACAAAGGTAGCTTAAAACATCTTAAGAAACTTTTTCTATTCTTCTCAATAGCTTCCCTAGTTTAGTGAGAAAACCATTGAACTGGAAATCAGGGGACCTGGTTCTAATATTGCCAGATCACTGTCTAGCTTTGAACATTTTTTCTCCTGAAACTGAAGGTCCTCAGTGGAGATATAATGTGTACGAAAATACCCAACCAATCTAATTGCGTACTTATGACAATCAAATAAATAATGTACGAGAAAGCATTTGATAAAATGTAAATAGTATATGAATGAAGTAGGGCAACCCCTTACAGTGATATCAGATTGTTCTGTCCTCACCCCAAAGTCATATTCAGGAGGCATAAAGCACTTCAAAGCCAGTAGATCAGCCCAGAGACTCCTCAGCATGACCCCACCAGGCATACCCATGCCCCCCAGCAACACTGGCAGAGGCTTGGGGCCCCACCACAGAGAAAGGAGGACCAGTGCCTGGCCAAGTTCTCAGCAGACACCTACTCAGGAGGTGGCTGATGCTGGTGGTTTAGGAGGAATTTATGGAGAGAAAGAAGGTAGGGTCATGATCAGAGTAATCTACTCTTTCCTTTATCTTTCCACTATTCCTTCAAAGAATTATATTCTACCATTCTGGTCTTTGAAGGTATTAAGGCAAAACTTTCCAGCTAATTTCTCTTAAATTTTGGGTCTTTAACTCAAAGAGGATGAGTGTACATTGGACTTTTCTATGAGATGATGAGCTTATTCTGAAAATAAACACAAGCTAGAAGATGGGATGAATCCAGGAAAGAGAAAAGTCAGACCTTTCTTAAGGGAATTCTACCAGACATGCATAGATAGAGGCTCCAATGTCAAAGTTAATGCCGTTGATATTTCTGGAATGACCTCACAGAACATACCCTTTGAAAGGAGACTACTTCCTTGAAAGCCCAGGGTAAGTGTGGTTATTTAATGGATATGCTGTTAAGAAACATTCTGGCTCCTTTCATTAACAAAGGTGGAGCACTCGAACTGGATGGTCCCAGAACCCTCACACTCACTATGTGCATAGCTCTACTTTATCTTCCCTGTCCCATACCTTACTGTCCTCACCCCACAATCCCTATCGAGTTTCTTATCTCAATGCATGAAACAAACTTCCCAAATGAAAAAAAAAAAGATAAAAATAGACCATTAGCTTTTTCCCCAACCTCAGGTTCCCAAATGCCAATCTGACAATCTGACCTTTAAAATAAACCTGATTTTACATCCACTTCTCCAACTACTCCAGTAGTATTTTAGATAAGACAACAATCATTCCTCACCTTGTTTACTGAATCTAAGCTACCATGGTGTGTAAACAGCACTATTCTTTTTTGGATCACTGGGAAAGAAAATAAAAACTTCCTGTTAATCTACAACAAGACACTAATGGTGAGTGAATCCAGACTTCAGAGATAATAAAATGTGGAAAAGTATGTCTTAAAATTAATGAAATACAGTAATTTTCTGTCTCCTAATTGCTCTCCCTACATCTATTCCTGTCCTCCTTCATTATATTCACAATTCATCTAGAATGTTCTTTCCCTAATAGGATCGTGGTGCTATCTTTCTTGCTGAAGACAGTTCAAATTAGTCTTCATACATTCAAGCTAAAATCCAGCATTAGTACAACATACGAGGTCTTGCCAACTTCTCCAGCTTTTAACACTTTTATTCTCTCACTCTAAGTTCCAGCCATGCAGACCTACTTCCAAATACTAAAAATAAAACACACACACAAAGAGTCTGTCCAAACTTCATATTTCTGCACATACTCTTCACTCTGCTACAATGATCTTCTTAACCTTCTAACCCCCTATTCAACCTTCAGGTCTCAGCTAGCTCAAATGTCATTTTCTCCAGAGCTTCTCCTGAATTCCAGAACAGGTCTCTGCTGTGTTCCCATAATACTCTGTGTTAAACATCACCACACTCTATGAATTGCCTCTTTATCTGTTTGTCTTTCCCTCCAGACTAAAGAGTCCTTGGAGTAAGGGGTTGTGTCTTGTACACTGTCACATCCCCAGGGCCACACATGGTGCCTGACACCTAAAGATTTGCTTAAAATTGACAACACATGAAGAACCAATGAAAGAGGTTACCAGCCAAATAAGTACACCAGCCAGAGGATTTTCTTCAAATAATTCAGTCAGTGAACTCTCTACTAGCTGAATTAAGTTTCTTGTCAATGCATTAAATACATTGCAAATTACAATCATATGCCTAGCTAGAGTTAGTTGCTGTTGTGTCTTTAGGGAGATCAGCCTCAGTTGAAGAGAAAAAAATTAATATAATTAGAAAGCAAGCTTGAAAACAAAATGATCAGAAAAAAAAGCAATACAGGCTAAGTCTAGATGTGCCAATTATGTGTAGCAGATTATGCTCATTGTTGGCACTCAGAAGAAAGACAGATCCCTAAAAACTGAGCCAGTCATAGAAGAATTTATTGAGGAAATTAATCTTGAGCAATCTCTAGAATGAAGGGTAGAATTTAGTGTGAGCATATTTAGGAGGAAATAACCGTGGGATACTGAAAAGAGGCCCATCTGTCATTTTATTGTTTTCACTCTCTTAGTAAAAAAAATAAAATAAATATAAAAATCTTTTTCAGGAGGGTTAGAATTATAAATTTTTGGGATTGAATTAACTGAAGTAATTTTAAATTTACTCTTAAGTTCTCAAATAGAGTCATTCTTCTCTCTCCTCATCTTAGCATAGACTTCCTCTTTTTCCTGCATCATATTCCTATTCAGCTTAGAAAAATATATATTATATCCTGAGGAAGTCTATGGAAAATTATTCTGAAAGTTAAAAGTTTTAAAAACACTGAACAGAGCTGTACATGAGGTCAGCATTTATCTGTTTCAGCCAATGTTAGCAACCCATCAATTTCTCATACAAAAAGTCATAGTGACCTGCAGTTGAAGAGCAGTCACTTAGCACCACTTACTCAAAATGGCAAACATGTCCCTAGTGACACAATGTTCAAATGGTTGGCCATGAGTTTGCTGGGATGATGGCCTATGGGTCTAATTGGAACTGCAATTTCCCCAAAAGCACTTTTATTTTTTTTTTTATTAGATTTTCCTTGACAATCCCCTGGCCTCCCCTACCCCCCAGTGTCTTATGTCCATTGGTTTTGCTTATATGCATGCATACAAGTCCTTCGGTTGATCTCTTACTCCCCTCCCTTCTGCCCCCCAACCCTCTCTGGCCTTCCCACTGCAGTTTGACAATCAGTTTGAGGCAGCTCTGCCTCTGTATCTATTATTGTTCAAAAGTTTGTAATGGTCTTTATTATCCATGAATGAGTGAGATCATGTGGTATTTTTCCTTCATTGACTGGCTTATTTCACTTAGCATAATGCTCTCCAGCTCCATCCATGCCGTTGCAAATTGTAAGAGTTCCTTCTTTTTTACAGCAGCATAGTATTCCATCGTGTAGATGTACCACAGTTTTCTAATCCATTCATCTACTGATGGGCACTTAGGCTGTTTCCAGATCTTAGCTATGGTGAATTGTGCTGCTATGAACATATGGGTGCACATATCCTTTCTGATTGGTGTTTCTGGTTTCTTGGGATATATTCCTAGAAGTGGGATCACAGGGTCAAATGGGAGTTCCATGTTTTGTTTTTTGAGGAAACTCCATACTGTCTTCCATAGTGGCTGCACCAGTCTGCATTCCCACCAGCAGTGCACGAGTGTTCCTTTTTCTCCACATCCTCTCCAGCACTTGTCGTTTGTTGATTTGTTGATGATAGCCATTCTGACAGGTGTGAGATGGTACCTCATTGTTGTTTTGATTTGCATCTCTCGGATGATTAGTGACTTTGAGCATGTTTTCATATGTCTCTTGGCTTTCTGAATGTCCTCTTTTGAAAGGTGTCTATTTAGATCCTTTGCCCATTTTTTGATTGGATTGTTTATCTTCTTTTTGTTAAGTTGTATGAGTTCCCTATAAATTTTGGAGATTAGGCCCTTATCAGATATGACGTTGGCAAATATGTTTTCCCATGCAGTGGGTTTTCTTGTTGTTTTGTTGATGGTTTCTTTTGCTGTGCAGAAGCTTTTTATTTTGATGTAGTCCCATTTGTTCATTTTCTCTTTAGTTTCAACTGCCCTAGGAGCTGTATCAGTGAAGAAATTGCTTTGGCATATGTCTGAGATTTTGTTGCCTTTGGATTCTTCTAGAATTTTTATGGTTTCCTGTGTAACATTTAAGTCCTTTATCCATTTTGAGTTTATTCTTGTGTATGGTGTAAGTTGGTGGTCTAGTTTCATTTTTTTGCATGTATCTGTCCAATTTTCCCAACACCATTTAATCTTAAAAAACAGGAGGAGAGCCTAAGGGAGCTTTGGGTCAACACGAAATGAAACAACATCTGCATAATAAGTGTACCGGAAGGAGAGGAAACTGAGCAAGCAATAGCAAACATGTTTGAAGAAATAATGACAGAAAACTTCCCTGATATTGGGAAAAAAAAACTCACACAACTCCAATAAGCTCACAGAGTCCCAAACAAGATGAACTCAAGAAGACTGACACCAAGATACAGTATAATTAAATTGGCTAACACCAATGAGAAAGTAAGAATATTAAAGGCAGCCAGAGAGAGACAGAACATTATCTACAAGTGATCTACCATCAGACTATCAACTGATTTCTCAACAGAAACACATCAGGCCAGAAGAGAATGGAATGAAATATACCAGGTCATGTAAAGCAAGAGACTGAATCCAAGAACACTATACCCAGCAAGGCTGTCATTCAAAATTGAAGATAAAATCATGAGCTGCACACACAAAAAAGCCTAAGGAAGTTTATTACCACCAAACCAGCAATGAAAGAAATGCAAAAGGGTCTGCTGTAAAAAGAAGAAATAGGAAGGGAAAAAGGAACACAGGCATCTACACTAATAAAAGAGAAACATGGTAATTGGCGTACGACCGCTACCCTTTTCATTGGCTAATCAGTGAGTATATGCAAATTAACTGTCAGCCAAGATGGCGGCCGGCAGCCAGGCACTGAAGCAAGCAGGAAGGCTTGCTTGCTGCGGACTCCAATGTCCCCCGCCTCACTTGCCGGCCTCTCATCTGCAAGTCTAAGCAACTATATACTATGTTGCAAATAAGAAGGTAAACAAAACCCCAGAAAACAGCCGGACTGAAACCCAGCCGGACCGAAACATTGTATCCATGTTTTCAGCAGCGAGGCCTCAGAGCTAAAGCTGGCCCAGAATAAAAAAAAAAAGAGAGAAGAAAACAAGGAGCAGTTGGAAGCTTTAGTCACTCGCCAGCCGGAAAACAGCCCTCAGCCCCTCACCCAGACTGGCCAGGCACCCCAGTGGGGACCCCCACCCTGATCCAGGACACCCTTCAGGGCAAACCAGCCAGCCCCTACCCATGCACCAGGCCTCTATCCTATATAGTAAAAGGGTAATAGGCCTCCCAGCACCGGGATCAGCGGAGCAGCGAGGCTCCCGGCACCGGGATCAGCATGACAGGGGGCAGCGCCCAAACCCCCTGATCGCCCTGTGGCTCTGTGAGTGACAGGGGGCGGGGCCACAACCTCCCTATCCGCCCTGCTCTGTTCGTGACAGGGGAAGGCACCCCAACCCCCTGATCAGCCCTCCTCTGTGCCTGATAGGGGGGAGCTCCCCAATCTCCTGACTGCCCTGCGGCTCGGTGTGTCACAGGGTGCGGCACCCCAACCCCCCCCCCCCCACGGGCCCTGCTCTGTGCCTGATAGGGGGAAACTCCCCAATCCCCTGATCGTCCTGCGGCTCTGTGTTTGACAGGGTGCAGCACACCAACCCCCTGATCGGCCCTGCTCTGTGCGTGACAGGGGGCAGAGCCCCAACCCCCTGATCGGCCCTGCTCTGTGAGTGACAGGGGGCAGCGCCCCAACCCCCTGATCAGCCCTGCTCTGTGAATGACAGGGGGCAGTGCCCAACCCCCTGATTGTCCCTGCTCTGTGCGTGACAGTGGGTGGCACCGCAACCTCCCCATCGACCCTGCCTTGAGTGTGACAGGGGACGGTGCCCCAACCCCCCAATCGGCCCTGCTCTGAGCCTGACCAGGGGCTGCACTTAGGGATTGGGCCTGCCCTCTGCCACCCGGGAGCAGGCCTAAGCCAGCAGGTCGTTATCTCCCGAGGGGTCCCAGACTGCGAGAGGGCACAGGCCGGGCTGGGGGAACCCCCTCCCCC
>NW_005370366.1:333117-336595 GCF_000412655.1 Myotis brandtii
CAACCTCAGAACAAAGGACTCACACAGACTGAGAGTGAAGGGATTGAAAAAAATTTTTCAGGCAAATGGAACTGAAAAAAAAAAATCTGGGGTACCGATATTTATATCTGACATATTAGAACTCAAAGTGAAGGCCATAACAAGAGATAAGGAAGGGCACTTCATAATACTAAAGGGAGCAATTCAACAAGAGGATATAATTGTGGTAAAAATATATGTACCCAATGCAGAAGCACCCAAATACAGAAAAGAACTTCTGGAAGATATCAAGGGAGAGATTGACAGCAATACAGTCATAATAGGGGACTTCAATACCCCACTAACACCACTGGATAAATCCTCTAAACAGAAAATCATCAAAGAAACAGCAATCCTTGATGACAAATAAGTACCTAATAATAATAATAATAATAATAATAATAACTTTAAATGTAAATAGGATAAATGCCCCAATCAAAAGATATATGGTAGCTGAGTGGATAAGAAAACATAACCCATATATATGCTGTCTACAGGAAACCAACCTCAGAACAAAGGACTCACACAGACTGAGAGTGAAGGGATTGAAAAAAATTTTTCAGGCAAATGGAACTGAAAAAAAAAAATCTGGGGTACCGATATTTATATCTGACATATTAGAACTCAAAGTGAAGGCCATAACAAGAGATAAGGAAGGGCACTTCATAATACTAAAGGGAGCAATTCAACAAGAGGATATAATTGTGGTAAAAATATATGTACCCAATGCAGAAGCACCCAAATACAGAAAAGAACTTCTGGAAGATATCAAGGGAGAGATTGACAGCAATACAGTCATAATAGGGGACTTCAATACCCCACTAACACCACTGGATAAATCCTCTAAACAGAAAATCATCAAAGAAACAGCAATCCTAAATGACTCACTAGATCAGATGAAATTAATTGACATCTTCAGAACATTTTACCCAAAAGCCACTGATGTACATTCTTCTCAAGTGCACGTGGGTCATTTTCAAAGATAGACCACATATTAGGACACAGGCAAAGTCTCTTCAAATTCAAGAAGATAGAAATCATATCAAGCATCTTCTCAGACACAATGGCATAAAATTCAAAATCAACTGCAATAAAAAAAAATCAAACACGTGGAGGCTAAATAGCATGCTATTACACAATGATTGGTTTACCAAAGAGATAAAAGAAGAAATAAAAAAGCATCCTGGTAACAAATGACAATGAAAACAAAGCAATCCAAAATCTATGGGACACAGTGAAAGCAGTCTTGAGGGGGAAGTTGATAGCTCTACTGGCCAACCTCAAAAAAAAAAAAAAAAAAGAAAAATGGTAATCAATTATTCAACCCTACAACTTAAAGAACTATAAAATGAGCAACAAGAAAAGTGCAACATAAGCTGAAGGAAGGAAATAATAAAGATCACAGCAGAAATAAACTACATACAGACCAAAAAACAATACAAAAGATCAACAAAACTAAGAGCTGGTTCTTTAAAAGGATAAAAAAGATTGATGAACCTCTAGCCAGGCTCACCATGAAGCAAAGGAGAGGGCCCAAATAAAAAAATCAGAAATGAAAGAGGTGAACCGATCCCACAGAAATACAGCAGATAATGAAAAAAATACTATGAATAGCTCTATTCCAACAAACAGGACAACCTAGACGAAATGGACATATTCTTAGAAAAAGACAGGCTCCCAAAACTTAATCAAGAAGAATAAAAAAAAAACCTGAATAGGCTGATAGCTACCAAAGAAATTGAAGCAGTAATCAAAATCTTCCAGCAAACAAAATCCCTGTGGGACAGCTTCACAGATGAGTTCTACCAAGCCTTCAAAGAAGAAATAAAACCTATCCTCTTCAGACTTTTCCAAAAATTCAAGAGGAAGGAACACTTCTGAACTCTTTCCATGAAGCCAGCATTACTCTAACACCCAAAAGAGATAAAGACTCCACAAAGAAAGACAACTACAGGCCAATATCCTTGATGAACATAGATGCTACAATCCTCAACAAAATTCTAGCAAATCAGATCCAGCATTACATTAGAAAGATCATACACCATGACCAAGTGGGATTTATTCCAGGGATGCAGGATGGTCCAATATCCACAAACCAATAAATGTAATATATCACATAAACATATTGAACGACAAAAATCACATAATCATGTGAGTCGATGAAGAAACAGCTTTTGACAAAATCCAACACCTTTTCCTGATAAAAACTCGCAGCAAGTGGGAATAGAGGGATTATACCTCAACATAATAAAAGCCTTATATGACAAACCTACAGCCAACATCATACTCAATGGGCAGAAACTAAAATAATTTCCCGTAAGAAGAGGAACAACACAGGGATGGCCACTTTCACCACTCTGTTAGACATAGTACTGGAAGGGCTAGCCATCGTGATCAGACAAGAAGAATAAATAAATGCATTCAAATTGGAAAAGAAGACATAAAACTGTCTTTATTTGCAGATGACATGATACTATACATAGAAAACTCAAAAGACTCCACAAATAACAACTACACTTAATAAATGAATTCAGCAATTTAGCCGGATACAAAACTAACACCCAGAAATCTAATGCTTTTTTAAACACCAATAATGAACTCACAGAAAGAGAAACTTAAAAAACAATTCCATTTACCATTGCAACAAAAAAATTAAGATACCTGGGAATAAATTTAACTAAGGAGGTAAAAGACCTGTATGCGGAAAACTACAGGACATTGAAAAAAGAGCTAGACGAAGGCGTAAACAAATGAAAGAACATACCATTTTCATAGAATGGTAGAATCAATATCATTAAAATATCCATACTACTCAAAGCAATCTACAAATTCAATACAATCCTCATTAAAAAACCAATGGCATATTTCACACATCTAGAACAAACTCTCCAAAAATTCATCTGGAATATAAAAAGACCCCGAGTAGCCACAGCAATCCTGAGAAAGAAGAACCAAGTTGGAGGGATCACAATACCAGATATCAAGCTATATTACCAAGCCACGGTTCTCAAAACTGCCTGGTACTGGCACAAAGTGTTGGGATTGGTCAGATACATGCAAAAAAAATGAAACTAGATCACAAACTTACATCATACACAAAAACAAACTCAAAATGGATAAAAAAAAACAACATAAGATGGGAAACCATAAAAATCTTAAGACTCCATAGGCAGCAAAATATCAGATATGTCATAACAATATCTTTACCGATACAGCTCATAGGGCAATGAAAACTAAGGAGAAAATAAACAAATGGGTCCGATCCCTCTGGGCAGTCAGACATCCCTCTCACAATCCAGGACTGCTGGCTCCCAATTGCTTGCCTGCCTGCCTGCCTGATTGCCCCTAACCACTTCTGCCTGCCAGCCTGATCACTCCCTAACCACTCCCCTGCCAGCCTGATTGACGCCTAACTGCTCCCCTGCTGGCCTGATTGCCCCTAACTGCCCTCCCCTGCTGG
>NW_005370366.1:338628-345662 GCF_000412655.1 Myotis brandtii
TTTAATGATGTTGATTCTACCAATCCATGAACATGGTATGTTCTTCCATTTGTTTACGCATTCGTCTAGCTCTTTTTTCAATGTCCTGTAGTTTTCCGCATACAGGTCTTTTACCTCCTTAGTTAAGTTTATTCCTAGGTATCTTAATTTTTTTGGTGCAGTGGTAAATGGGATTGTTTTTTAAGTTTCTCTTTCTGTGAGTTCATTATTGGTGTATAAAAAAGCAATTGATTTTTTGGTGTTCATTTTGTATCCTGCTACATTGCCAAATTCATTTATTAGGTCTCATAGTTTTTTGATGGAGTCTTTTGAGTTTTCTATGTATATTATCATGTCATCTGCGAATAAGGACAGTTTTACTTCTTCTTTTCCAGTTTGGATGCCTTTTATTTCTTCTTCTTGTTTGATCACTATGGCTACCCCTTCCAATACTATATTGACCAGGAGTGGTGAAAGTGGGCATCCCTGTTTTGTTCCTGTTCTTAGGGGAAATTAGTTTTGTTTTTGGCCATTATTATGATGTTGGCTGTAGGTTTGTTATATAAGGCTTTTATTATGTTGAGATATGATCCCTCTATTCCCACTTTGCTGAGAGTGTTTATCAAGATAGGGTGTTGGATTTTGTGAAATGATTTTTTTATGCATAGATTAATATAGTTATGTGATTTTTGTCTCTCAGTTTGTTTATGTGATGTATCACATTTATTGATTTGTGAATATTGTACCATCCTTGTATCTCTGGAATAATCCACTTGGTCATGGTGTAATATATTTCTAATGTAATGCTAAATCAAATTTGCTAAAATTTTGTTGAGGATTTTAGCATCTATGTTCATCAAGGATACTGGCCTGTAGTTTTCTTTTTCTGTGGTGTCTTTATCTGGTTTTCAGATTAGGGTAATGCTGGCTTCATAAAAAGAGCTTGGAAGTGTGCCTTCCTCTTGAATTTTTTGGAATAGTCTGAGGAGGATTGGTTTTAGTTTTTCTTTGAATGCTTGGTAGAACTCCCCTGTAAAGCCGTCCAGACCAGGGCTTTTGTTTGCTGGAGGATTTTTGATCGCTGCTTCAATTTCTTCAGTAGTTATCAGCCTATTCAGGTTTTTTTTATTCTTCTTGATTGAGTTTTGGGAGCTTGTTTTTTTCTAAGAATATATCTATTTCATCTAGGTTGTCCATTTTGTTGGAATAGAGTTGTTCATAGTATTTTTTTCATTATTCATTGTATTTCTGTGGGATCTGTTGTTATTTCACCTCTTTCATTTCTGATTTTGTTTATTTGGGTCCTCTCTCTTTGCTTCTAGGTGAGCCTGGCTAGAGGTTCATCAATCTTCTTTATTCTTTCAAAGAAACATCTCTTAGTTTTGTTGATGTTTTGTATTGTTTTTTGGTCTCTATGTCGTTTATCTCTGCTCTGATATTTATTATTTCCTTCCTTCTGCTTACGCAGGCTTTTCTTGTTGCTCTCTTTCTAACTCTTTGAGTTGTAGGGTTGAATAATATATTACTATTTTTTCTTGTTTTTTGAAGTAGGCCTGTAGAGCTATGAAATTCCCTCTCAGGACTGCTATCACTGTGTCCCATTGATTTTGGATTGCTGTGTTTTCACTGTCATTTGTGGCCATGATAGTTTTATACTTTCTTTTAGCTCTTTGGTAACCCAATCATTGTTTAATAGCATGCTGTTTAGCCTCCAGGTGTTTCTTTTTTATTGTTTTTCATTGTAGTTAATTTCTAATTGTATGCCATTGTGTCTGAGAAGATGCTTGAAATGATTCCTATCTTTTTTAATTTGAAGAGACTTTGCCTGTGTCCCAATATGTGGTCTATCTTTAAAAATGACCCATGTGCTCTTGAGAACAATGTATATTCTGTGGCTTTGGCGTGAAATGTTCTGAAGATGTCAATTAATTCCATCTGATCTAGTGAGTCATTTAGGATTGATGTTTTCTTGCTGATTTTTTGTTTACAGAATTTGTCCAGTGGTGTTTGTGGGGTATTGAAGTCCCCTTTTATCACTGTATTGCTGTCAACTCTCACTTGATATCCTCCAGAAGTTATTTTATGTATTTGGGTGCTTCTATATTGGGTGCATATATGTTTACCAGAGTTATAACTTCTTGTTGAATTGCTCCCTTTAGTATTATGAAGTGGCCTTCCTTATCTCTTGTTATCGCCTTCACTCTGATGTCTAATTTGTCAGATATAAGTATTGCTACCCCAGTTTTGTTTTTATTTCCATTCGCCTGAAAAACCTTTTTCATCCCTTCACCATCAGTCTGTGTGAGTCCTTTGTTCTGAGGTGGGTTTCTTGTAGACAGCAGATATATGGGTCATGTTTTCTTATCCACTCAGCTACCCTATGACTTTTGATTGGGGCACTTCATCCATTTACATTATAGTTATTATTGATAGGTACTTGTTTGTTGCCATTTTTATTCTTTATGCTTGTGTTCCTTCTTTTTTTTCCCTATATCTGCTTTTTACAGCAGACATTTTATCATTTCTTGCATTGCTGGTTTGGTGGTAATAAACTCCTTTGGTTCTTTTTTGTCTGTGAAGCTCCTGATTTCACCATCAATTTTGATTGATAGCCTTGATGGGTACAGTATTCTTGGATTCAGACCCATGCTTTGCCTGACTTTGTATATTTAATTCCATTCTCTTCTGGCCTTATGTGTTTCTGTTGAGAAATCAGTTGATAGTCTGATGGGAGATCCCTTGTAGGTAACTTTCTATCTCTCTCTGGCAGCCTTTAAGATTCTTACTTTGTTGTTGGTGTTTGCCAATTTATTTATAATGTGTTTTGGTGTCGGTCTTTTGGGGGTTTATCTTGTTTGGGACTCTGTGAGCTTCTTGGACTTGTGTTAGTTTTTCTTCCCTATATCAGGGATGTGTTCTTTCAATATTTCTTCAGACAGGTTTTCTATTCCTTGCTCAGTTTCCTCTCCTTCTGTCACCCCTATTATGCAGATGTTGTTTCATTTTGTGTTGTCCTAAAGTTCTCTTAGGCTCTCCTCCTATTTTTTAAGTTTTTTTTTTTCTAGCTGCTGCTCTGCTTGTGTATTTTTTCCTACCTTGTCTTCTAGATCACTGAAGAAGTCCTCCGCTTCTTCTAGTCTACTGTTGATGCTTTCTATTGAGTTTTTTTTATTGCAGCGATGTCATTTTTCATATCTTCTTGGTTCTTCTTCATTTCCTCTTGGTTCTTACACACATTGTTGAATTTGTCTCCCAACCTTTTCAGCGTCCTTATGACCATTGCTCTGAATTCTTTCTCTGACATATTGCTTGCCTCCATTTCATTTACTTCCTTTCCTGGTGATTCCTCTTTTTCTTTCATATGCAGGCTATTTCTTTGTCTCCCCATGATTATTCCTCTCAGCGTGTCTGGTTATATAGTTGTCTCTCTCCTGCATTGACTTAAAGTCACAAAATACAACACAACAAGACACAACTCACAAGGCACCAAACACAAATGTATTCATAATACTAATAACCCCAAACAAAGGTGACCACCAGAATAAAGAGAATTAGTGGATAGAAAAGAGTGCAAAAATGATATTGAGAAAGGGGAATAATGTAAGAGAGAGAAGAGAAGAAACAAGAAGTGGAAAAATATATATGTATATGGGGAAGAAACTCCAATAAGACAACAACTAATCCAAAAAATGTAAACAACAAACATCCAGAGATGAATGCAAACAATAAACAGCAACTATTTCAAAAAGTGCAAAGAACAAACACCCAAACAAAAAAACACCCAGATAAATCTGAGAAGGCAGAACTTATTTCCAGAAGGTAAGGTAAAGGAATTAAATGAATGGGGAAATAGCCACAATTCAGTATAGAGGAGGTAGAAAGAGAATGATTGTCTAAAGAAGAAGAGTAAAAAACAAAACACAAAAAAGATAATATATATATAATTTTCCCCTTTCTTTAATCTATCTACTTTGTATTCATTTACTATTGGAAAAGGAGAATAGAGTAGATAGGCCTGAGTTGGTGATTGGAATCAATTAAGCTATTAGTAGAAGAAGAGAACAAGTAAGGAGTGGAAAATCAGAAGCAAAAAAAACCCACACAACAACAAAAGAAAAAAAAGCAAACTAACCAACAGTCAAACAAACAACAACAAGACTGAAAGAAAAAAAAGGGAAAAAAGAGAGGAAGGAAAAAAAATTTGGATAGTGAAGAAAGAGAAGAGAGAAGTGTGCATGGACTTGGAGCAGGGGAGAGGAAATTAGATATCTGAGTAAGATCAATTTTCAACAGGAAATAAAAAGAAAGGATAGAGAAAACTAAAGCAGGAACAGGGTAAGAGAAACAGGATGATAAAGAGGAAAAGTGAGGAAGAGAGTGTTAGCATAAAAGAAAGATTGAGATAGAGTAAAATAATGCTAAAAGAAAAAATGTAGAACACTAATCTTAATATAAAATAAAATAAAACTTTTGAAAAGGTAAAATAATAGTAGTAATAATAATTAAAAATATAATTAAAAAGTAAAATCAAGTGAGAAAAAAATTGGTTTCTTAAGTAAAATATAAAAAATAAAAAAGTGAAGTAGTGAAGGTCGTTCACTTCCACTGCTGTTCTGCTTGGCATGTCTGTTTCCTGTCAGGTAGTCAGCACAGTATTGAAATTCCCTTCGATCCACTGCTCCTCTGTGTCATAAGCCACAATCAGGCGGGATCTCTCTGCTCCCTTTGTTTCTTAGCTTGCCTTTAGTTGTATTTACACAAGAGTCAATTTATGATACAACCCCTGGGTGGCAGTGTTTCTGTACTAATATCCAGGGCTAAAAGGCCCCTCTACCCAGTGTTTAGATTTTTTTTTCCCTGCCGCACTTAATACTGGGTTAGAAGGACGGACTGCCCCAGAGCTGGTTTCCTGTTCATCTCTCCCCACTCTGATCCCCAGTTTCCACAAAAACAACTTTCTAGGTGAGTGTTTTTAATTGGAAGATCCTATGTACTGGACTTAGCAAGCAAAAGCAAGGAGTTAAAAAGGAAAAAAGCCAAAGCCAACTCGCATCTTTTTTCCCTGGCACTGCACAGCCAATATAGAAATTCAGGCTGCCTTTCTGGGCCCAGCCCAGCTGTGGGCTAATATTTAGAGTCCCCTTCTCCCAACAGCCCTGTGGACCCCCTTCCACATTTGAGGCCTACACTGACCCCAACGGCCACGGATTTTGTGAGGCGCATTCTTCCTCTAGACTCTAGTCCCCGCTGTGCGCATTTCTCCCTCCAGCCTGGATCCCAGATCTCACCTTTCTCTGGGCAATATCTGACCTTTCCATCAATGGATTGCCTCACCAGCTATGTTTAATTTGCCAATTCCAGGTGGGTGTTGTTCGATTCAGCTGTTCCTTCTATCTGCTCTGTGAGAAGGCACAGGGCTGTCTGTGTATTCAGCACCGCTTGGTCTTCCCCTGGATAAACTTTTTAGGTGCCTGCGGCCGGGGAGGCTGGAGTCCCGATGTTCATGGGTTTGCAGCTGAGGCAGCTGGTCCCTGGGCATTGTGTTTGTAGGGTCTCAGGAGGTATCCGAGGTCTCCCCTGTTGATGGTAAAGCTGGGCTTCTGATCACAGCTGGACTCCCCTTCAAGATGGCATGGTCTCTGTGGCAGAGCTGGCCACTCCAGGAGAGATTTCAGCAGCAGTAGAGGCTGCCCAGCCAGGGGAGCCAGGTTCACCATTCCCCACAGTCCTGTGGAATATAGCTGTCCCTCTCTCACAAATACAGACACTCCCCCTACATCCACTCTCCTTTCGTTCTCTAACTTATACACTATCTTGCAGCCTGCCGTCCTGTCAGCAGGCATCTTGGATCTCATGTGCCATATCTTTTAAGCAGATGTATTTCTTTGCTTAATTGGGATCATTGTCTTTTGAATAAATTACAGGGTGCATTGAAAATAAAAAAGATTTTATTGTAAAATTATGAGAAAATGTGACCCGTGGCTTTAAATGGTTAATAAAAGTATATTAGGCAAGGTAAATTAAGATGTAGAAAAATCCCTAAAACTTACATTCCTTTATTGAACTGTGACTCGTTTCTAAAACACTTATAATAGCATCTCTGCACTCAAGGAGAGAACTAGAAAATGACCATCTCTGTAAGCAATAAAATTACTCTTTTCATTGTACCACAAGGAGCAATGGGAAGAGCCTTATACTTGAGGTCCTGTGAATTTGGGTTCAAATACCAGTTTTCTGATACAGCCACACCCAGATTCCACCCTGAATGAGATGAAGGATTAAAATAATCTGATTAGTCCCTGGGAGTTAACAGGGTCTGGCCTATAGAGGGGCTTTCAGTCCCAGCAACAAAAAACAAACAAACAAACAAAAAACAACAAAAATCACAGACATTCCAGAAAACTGGGATCTTAAGCCAGCCAAAGGAATGACATTTCAATTTTTCATTTTTATTATTATTTTGTTAGCTTTTTTTTTGCTTTTTTCTTTGTTTTCCTTTTTTTGTTTGTTGCTTTTTTTTGTTCTCCTTTTTTTTGTTCCTTTATTTCCTACTTCTTTTCACATTATTATTTCAACCACGTGAGCAGCAGACACGTGAGCGGCACGCTCTTGTCCAAGGAGCATCAGCCCCGTGAGCAGCCTGCCTCGAGCCTAAGAGCAGCAGCCTCATGTGGCCCTCGGTCCAAGGAGCGGCCTTGGACAGTGTGAGTGGCCCGCTTCCCCGTCCGAGGAGCAGCAACCAGGCGAGCAGTCTGACCTGTCCGAGGAGCCGCAGCCACATGAGCAGTCTACCTACGCCTGAGAAGCGGCAGCCCTGTGCAGCCCGCCCCCATACAAGGAGCAGCAGCTGCACACAGCCCACACCCTGCACTAGTCTGAGGAGCAGCAGCTGCACAAGCATCTTGCCCTCGTCCAAGCAGCTGCACGAGCAGCCTACCCAATCCGAGGAACAGCAGCTGTGTGAGCAGCCCGCCCTCATCTGAGGAGCAGCAGTTCTGCGAGGGGCCCGTCCCCATTTGAGGAGCAGCAGCAGCCCACCCCGGTCCGAGGAGCAG
>NW_005370366.1:345690-347695 GCF_000412655.1 Myotis brandtii
GAGGAGGAGGAGCAGCGCGTGCAGCTCACTCCCGTCCAAAGAGCAGCAACTTCGCAAGCAGCCCACCCACATCTGAGGAGCAGCAGACTTGCAATAATCATGTCCAAGTCCAAGGAGCAGTAGCCCCACAAGCAGCCCACCACATCAGAGGAACAACAGCAGCGTGCAGCCAGCCCCCATTCAAGGATCAGCAGCCAGGTGAGCAGTCCGCCCCAGTTCAAGGAGTAGCAGCTGCGTGTGTAGCCCGCCCCCATCCAAGGAACAGCAGCCTCGTGATCAGCACATCCTCTGTCTGAGGAACAGCAGCTGTGTGTGAAGCCTCCCCCCACCAGCCAGAGGAGCCACCACAGCTGTGAACAGCACCCACCAGAGGAGCTGCTGCCAACTGAAGAGCAGTTGCTACCACAACTGCCCGAGGAGCAACCACAGCCCGAGGAGCCACTGCCACCCAAGGAGCACCCCCTGAACAACTCAACATCTAGTTATGTCGGTGAGATCAAACATGGGTAGACAAAGAAACCCCCAAAGGAAAGAAAAGGAGGACTCACCAAGAAAGCAGCTAAGTGAAACAGAGGCATGCAGCATGACAGAAAAAGAATTCAGATTAAGGGTCCTAGAATGCATATACCGGATGGAGGAAAAAATCAACAACTTATGCAAGAATCAAGAAGAAAAGGATGAAAAAATCAACAACTTATGTAAGAACCAAGAAGAAATGAAGAGTGATATAGCTGCAATAAGAAACACAATTGAAAGTTTCAACAGTAGACTAGGAGAAGCAGAGGACCGAATTAGCGAATTAGAAGACAGGGAAGCAAAACACACCCAAACTGAACTGCAATTGGAGAAAAAAATTAAAAGACAGGAGAAAAGCCTAAGGGAGCTATGGGACAACATGAAACAAAACAGCATATGAATAATAGGGGTGCCAGAACAACAGAAAGAGGAACAAGGGTTAGAAAACCTATTTGAAGAAATAATATCAGAAAACTTCCCTGAGGTGGGGAAGACAAAAAGTCACACAAGCACAGAGAGTCCCAAACAAGGTGAACCCGAAAAGACCCACACCAAGACACATCATAATTACCATGGCAAATGTTTAGGACAAAGGCTGCAAGAGAGACACGGAAAGTTACATACAAGGGATCTCCCATTAGATTATCAAATGATTTCTCAACAGAAACACATCAGGCCAGAAAAGAATGGACAGAAATTTACAAAGTGATACAAAGCAAAGGACTGAACCCAAGAATACTCTATCCAGCAAGGCTATCATTCAAAATTGAAGGGGAAATAAGAAGCTTCACAGACAAAAAAAGGCTAAGGGAGTTTATCACCACCAAGCCAGCAATGCAAGAAATGCTAAAGGGACTGGTGTAAAAAGAAGAAATAAAAAGCTCAGAAAGAAAACAGCCACACAAAAAAAGAAATGGCTACAAACAAGTACCTTTCAATAATAACTTTAAACGTAAACGGACTAAATGCTCCAACCAAAAGACATCGAGTGGCTGAATGGATAAAAAAACATGACCCATACATCTGCTGTCTACAAGAGACCCACCTCATTAGAAGGGACTCACACAGACTGAAAGTGAAGGGATGGAAAAATATCTTTCACGCAAATGGAAAGGAAAAGAAAGCTGGGGTAGCAATACTTATATCAGACAAAATACATCTCAAAGTGAAGGCCATAACCAGAGATAAGGAAGGCCACTTCATAATACTAAAGGGATCAATACAACAAGAAGATATAACCCTGGTAAACATATATGCACCCAATGCAGGAGCACCCAAATACATAAAAAAACTCCTGGAAGATATCAAAGGAGAGATCGACAACAATACAATCATAGTAGGGGACTTTAATACACCACTGACACCACTGGATAAGCCCGCTAGACAAACAATCAGCAAAGAAACAGCAATCCTAAATGACTCACTAGATCAGATGGACTTAATAGACATCTTCAGAACAATTCACCCCAAAGCCGTGGAATATACATTC
>NW_005370366.1:349590-393691 GCF_000412655.1 Myotis brandtii
TAGAAATGGCTACAAACAAGTACCTTTCAATAATAACTTTAAACGTAAATTAACTAAATGCTCCAATCAAAAGACATCGAGCGGCTGAATGGATAAAAAAACCTGACCCATATATTTGCTGTCTACAAGAGACCCACCTCAGAATAAGGGACTCACACAGACTGAAAGTGAAGGAATGTAAAAATACCTTTTTATTTAAAAAATAAGTAAAACTGTCATTTGCAGGGGTAGCAATACTTATATCGGAAAAAATAGACCTCAAAGTGAAGGCCATAACAAGAGATCAGGAAGGCCACTTCATAATAATAAAGGGATTGATACAAGAGGATATAACACTGATAAACATATATGCACCCAATGCAGGAGCACCCAAATACATTTAAAAAAAAAAACTCCTGGGAGATATCAAGTGAGAGATTGATAACAATACAATCATAGTAGGAGACTTTAATACCCCATTGGCATCACTGGATAAATCCCCTACACAAAAAATCAGCAAAGAAACAGCAATCCTAAATGACTCCTTAGATCAGATGGACTTAATTGACATATTCAGAACATTTCACCCCAAAGCCATGGAATATATGTTCTTCTCAAGTGCACATGAGACATTTTCAAAAATAGACCACTTATTGGGTCACAAGCAAAGTCTCCCTAAATTCAAGAAGAATGAAATCATATCAAGTATCTTTTCAGACCACAATGGCATAATGTTAAAAATAAACTATAATAAAAACAATCCAAAAAAATCCAAAAAATTCAAACACTTGGAAGCTTAATAGCATGCTATTAAACAATGATTGGGTTACCAAAAACATCAAAGAAGAAATTAAACACATCCTGGAAACTAACGGCAATAAAAACACAACAATCCAAAATTTATCGGACACTATGAAAGCAGTCCTGAGAGGGAAGTTTATAGCTCTACAGGCCTACCTCAGAAAAACAGAAAAAAATGGTAGTAAATCATCTAACTCTACAACTCAAAGAATTAGAAAGAGAGCAACAAGAAAAGCCCAGAGTGAGCAGAAGGAAGGAGATAATAAAGATCAGAGCAGAAATAAATGACATAGAGACCAAAAAAACAATACAAAAGATCAATGAAACCAAGAGCTGGTTCTTTGAAAGGATAAACAAGATTGATGAACCTCTAGCCAGGCTCACACAACAGACCCCACAGAAATACAAATGATTGTTAAACAATACTATGGACAGCTCTACTCCAACAAACTAGACAACCTGGAGGAAATGGACAAATTCCTAGGAAAGTACAACATTCCAAAACTCAATCAGGAAGAATCTAAAAACCTCAATAGGCCAATAACTATGGAAGAAATTGAAGCAGTCATCAAAAAGCTTCCAGCAAACAAAAGCCCAGGACCAGATGGCTTCTCAGGGGAGTTTTACCAAACTTTCAAGGAAGAACTAAAACCTATCCTCCTCAGACTACTACAAAAAATTCAGGAGGAAGGAACACTTCCAAGCTCATTCTATGAAGCCAGCATCACCCTAATACCAAAACCAGGTAAAGACAACACAATGAAAGAGAATTACAGGCCAATATCCCTCATGAACATAGATGCCAAAATCCTCAACAAAATCTTAGCAAATCGGATCCAACAGTACATCAGAAAGATCATACACCATGACCAAGTAGGATTTATCCCAGGGATGCAAGGATGGTACAACATCCGTAAATCAATAAACGTAATACATCACATAAACAAATTGAAAGAAAAAAACCACATGGTCATATCAATTGATGCAGAAAAAGCATTCGACAAAATCCAACACCCATTTTTGATAAAAACTCTCAGCAAGGTGGGAATAGAAGGATCATACCTCAACATAATAAAAGCCATATATGACAGGCCCACAGCCAACATCATACTCAATGGACAAAAACTAACACCATTTCCCCTAAGAACAGGAACAAGACAGGGATGCCCACTCTCGCCACTCCTCTTTAACATAGTCCTGGAAGTATTAGCCATTGCAATTAGACAAGAAGAAGAAATAAAAGGCATCCAAATTGGAAAAGAGGAAGTAAAACTGTCCTTATTTGCAGACGACATGATATTATACATACAAAACCCTAGAGACTCCATCAAAAAACTACTAGACTTAATACATGAATTTGGCAATGTAGCAGGATACAAAATTAACCCCAAGAAATCTGAGGCATTTCTATACACCAATAGTGAACTTTCAGAAAGAGAGATTATAAAAACTATCCCATTTACCATCGCACCAAAAAAATTAAGCTACCTAGGAATAAACTTAACTAAAGAGGTAAAAGACCTCTACTCAGAAAACTACAGGACGTTGAAAAAAGAGATAGAGGAAGACATAAAGAGATGGAAGAACATACCATGTTCTTGGATTGGTAGAATCAACATCATTAAAATGTCCATACTACCCAAAGCAATCTATAAATTCAACGCACTTCCCATTAAAATACCAATGGCCTACTTCAAAGATCTAGAACGAACTCTCCAAAAATTCATCTGGAATAAAAAAAGACCCCGAATAGCTGCAGCGATCCTGAGAAAGAACAAAGTAGGTGGGATCTCAATGCCGGATATCAAGCTGTATTACAAAGCCACTGTTCTCAAAACTGCCTGGTACTGGCACAAGAACAGACATATAGATCAGTGGAATAGAATAGAGAGTCCAGAAATTAGCCCGAACCAATATGCTCAATTAATATTTGACAAAGGAGGCAAGAACATACAATGGAGCCAAGATAGTCTCTTCAATAAGTGGTGTTGGGAAAATTGGACAGATATATGCAAGAAAATGAAACTAGACCACCAACTTACACCATACACAAGAATAAACTCAAAATGGATAAAGGACTTAAATGTACGACAGGAAACCATAAAAATTCTAGAAGAATCCAAAGGCAACAAAATCTCAGACATATGCCAAAGCAATTTCTTCACTGATACAGCTCCTAGGGCAGTTGAAACTAAAGAGAAAATGAACAAATGGGACTACATCAAAATAAAAAGCTTCTGCACAGCAAAAGAAACCATCAACAAAACAACAAGAAAACCCACTGCGTGGGAAAACATATTTGCCAATGTCATATCTGATAAGGGCCTAATCTCCAAAATTTATAGGTAACTCATACAACTTAACAAAAGGAAGATAAACAATCCAATCAAAAAATGGGCAAAGGATCTAAATAGACATCTTTTAAAAGAGGACATTCAGAAAGCCAAGAGACATATGAAAACATGCTCAAAGTCACTAATCATCCGAGAGATGCAAATCAAAACAACAATGAGGTACCATCTCACACCTGTCAGACTGGCTATCATCAACAAATCAACAAACGACAAGTGCTGGAGAGGATGTGGAGAAAAAGGAACACTTGTGCACTGCTGGTGGGAATGCAGACTGGTGCAGCCACTATGGAAGACAGTATGGAGTTTCCTCAAAAAACAAAACATGGAACTCCCATTTGACCCTGTGATCCCACTTCTAGGAATATATCCCAAGAAACCAGAAACACCAATCAGAAAGGATATATGCACCCCTATGTTCATAGCAGCACAATTCACCATAGCTAAGATTTGGAAACAGCCTAAGTGCCCATCAGTAGATGAATGGATTAGAAAACTGTGGTACATCTACACGATGGAATACTATGCTGCTGTAAAAAAGAAGGAACTCTTACCATTTGCAACAGCATGGATGGAACTGGAGAGCATTATGCTAAGTGAAATAAGCCAGTCAATGAAGGAAAAATACCACATGATCTCACTCATTCATGGATAATAAAGACCATTATAAACTGATGAACAAAAATAGATACAGAGGCAGAGCAGCCTCGAACAGACTGTCAAACTACAGCGGGAAGGCCGGGGATGGTTTGGGGGCAGGACGGGGGGTAAGAGATCAACCGAAGGACTTGTATGCATGCATATAATCATAAGCAATGGACATAAGACACTGGGGGATAGGCGAGGCCAGGGGATTGTCAAGGGCGGGAAAAAAAGGAGACATATGTAATACTCTTTGTAATACTTTAAGCAATAAAACAATTTTTTAAAAAAAGAAATACTTATGCTTCTCAGAAGTTTTATAGGTAATATATGTCTGCATATATGCATAACCCATAGCCACAGACTCAGGGTGGTGAAAGCTTGGGGCCAAGGGTGAGGACGGGCTAGAAGGGGTCAATGGGGGAAAAAGGAAACATATGTAATCCTTTCAACAATAAAGATTTTTTTTTAAATCCCAGTTTTCTAATTTATTACCTATGTGACTTTGGACCAGTTGCTTAATCATGATGAACCTCAGTTTTTTCAACTGTATGATAGTATAATAATAGTATTGTACATGCCTGTTATGATAATTTAAATATAAAGTGGAATAATCCAAAGTACTCACCATGCCTGGTACTCACTCAATGTTGACTCTTAGGACTGTGGTGGGAAATAAATGAGAAATGTCAAGCCCCTGGCATATGGTAGGCATTCAATAAAGAGTAGCTCTCATAGGGAATAAGTGGCTGTAAATATAGAGGCATGGAATTAGAAGGATTTTAAGATGCCTTCCAACAAAGTTGGAGACATGGGTTGTTCCTGACTTTAATTTAAGAAGATCCAAATCATATCAAGTGTCTTCTCTGACCACAGTGGCATGAAACTAGAAATCAATAACGAGAGGAAAACTGAAAAATTTATAAATGTGAGGAAATTAAACAACACTGTCCTGAAAAACAATGAATCAAAGGAGAAATAAAAGGGAGGGAAAATAAAATTTTTATTGAGACAAACAAATATGGTAGCACAAATGTGAGAACTTGTGGAATGTGGCAAAAGCAGTTCTTACAGGGAAGTTCATAGCAGTAAATGCTTACATTAAAAAGAAAGAAAAATCACAACTAAACAACCTAACTCTATGCCTTAAGGAACTAGAGTTAGAAAAAACACACTGAGCCCAAAGTTAACAGAAGAAAGGAAATAATAAAGATTAGAGAAGAAATAAAAGAAATACAGAACAGAAAAACAATAAAAAAGATTAACCACTAGGAGTTGGTTTTGTGAAAAGTTAAACAAAACTGACAAACCCATAGCTAGATTAACCAAGGAAAAAAGAAAGTACCCAACTCAACAAAATTTTAAATGAAAAAGGAGACATTATAACTGACTAGAGGCCTGGTGCACGAAAACCATGCACTGGGCGGGGGTTGGGGGGAGGATCAGCCCGGCCTGCGCCCTCTCACAGTCCAGGACCCCTCGGGGGATGTCCGCCCGCTGGCTTGCAACTGGATGGCCTTCTGCGGCTGCTGCACAGCCTGCTGCTTGAGCTTCAGCAGCTGCTGCATGTGCATGGCCTGGGCCACCATGGTCTGACCTGCGAATACCATCAAGTGGGTGAGTCAAGCACAGAGGCAGGCTCACTCTGAGTTCCCTGCGCTTCCCTGAGTCACTGAGTTGTTCAGACTGACTGCCTTCTACAGAGAACTGCACCCCTTGGGGGATGTAGCAGTGTGCCAAGCAGCAGGTGGCCAGGGAGGAGTCCAAATCGAGGCCAGGTGCAATGCCACTCACACTCATCCCGGCCCACTGCGCCTGCTGCTGCCACTCGGTAGTGCTACCATGGAATCTGGAGAGGCTCCCGCTGTGGCAGCTGTGCTCACCAGCCATGAGCCCAGCTTCTGTCTGAGCAGTGCTCCCCCTGTGGGAGCACACTGACCACCAGGGGGCAGCTCCTGCATTGAATGTATGCCCCCTGGTGGTCAGTGCACATCATAGCGACTGGTCTTTTCGGTCATTCCACCATAAATGTCGCTTAGGCTTTTATATATATAGATAACACAGAAATTCAAATTATCATAAGTTGCTACTATGAACAACTATACGCCAACAAACTAAACAGCCTAGAAGAAATGGAAAAATTCTTAAAACATACAACTTACCAAGACTAAACCAAGAAGAAATAGAAAATATAAATAGACCAATTACAAGTAAAGAGATTGAATCAGTAATCAAAAATCTCCTCTATGCACTGTTGGTGTGAGTGCAGATTGGTACAGCCATTGTGGAAAACAGTATGGAGTTTCCTCAACAAATTAAAAATGGAATTACCTTATGACCCAGGGATTCCACTTCTGGGAATATATCTGAAGAATCTCAAAAAACTAATTTGAAAGAATATAAGCACCCCTATGTTTGTTGCAGTGTTATTTACAATAGCAAATATTTGGAAGCAGCTAAGTGCCCATCAGTAAATTAGAAGATAGAAAAGCTGGGATACATTTACAAATAGAATATCACTTGGCCATAAAACAGAAGGAAATTTTACCTTTTGCAACAGCATGTATGGACCTAGAAGGTATTATACTAAGTGAAATAAGCCAGTCAAAGAAAAACAAGCACCATATGATTTCACTTATATGTGGAATCTAATGAACAAAATAATCTAACAAACAAAATAGAAACAGAATCATAAATACATAGAAGAGATTGACAGCTGTCAGAGGGGTGAGGGGTTGTTGGGTTGGGTGAAAAGGTAAAGGGATTAAGAAAAGAAGAAAAAACACATAGACACAGATAACAGTATGGTGATTGCCAGAATGAAAGAGGGGTGGGGAAGATGGAAGAAGGCAAAGGGGGGGATAAATGGTGGTGGAAAAAAGACTTTACTTTGGGTGGTGAGTCCACAAGCCAGTACGTAGATGATACGCTATTGAATTTTACACTTGAAAACTGTATTGTTTTTATTAACCACTGTCACCCCCAATAAATTCAATTTTAAAAATCTCCCAATGAAGAAAAGCCCAGGACCAGATGGTTTCACTGGTGAAGTTTATGAAACATTTAAAGAATTAACACCGCCCTAACCGGTTTGGCTCAGTGGATAGAGCATCGGCCTGCGGACTGAAAGGTCCCAGGTTTGATTCTGGTCAAGGGCATGTACCTTGGTTGCAGGCACATCCCCAGTAGGAGGTGTGCAGGAGGCAGCTGATCGATGTTTCTCTCTCATCGATGCTTCTAACTCTCTATCCCTCTCCCTTCCTCTCTGTAAAATATCAATAAAATATATTTTTTTAAAAGAGTTAACACCAATCTTTCTCAAAACTCTTCCAAAAAATCAAAAAGGAGGGAGAACTTTCTAGCTCACTGAGCCAAGATTGTCCTGATACCAAAGCCAGATAAAAACATGAAAGCTACAGAGCAATCCTATATAATAAAAGCCTAATATGCAAATTGTTCGACCAGGAGTTCAACTGCTTGCTATGATGTGCGCTGACCAGAAGGGTGCAGCATGGAACATGGTGGGTGTCGGTGTTGCGGCGCTGGCAGTGGGCAGCAGTGGAGGCACTGCCAGCCCCAATGGGTCTCGATGAGAGCAGGACTGCAGCGGGATGGTGAAGCAGGTAAGTGGGCGATGCCAGGCCAAGGCAGGTGCGAGTAGGGGCCCAATTGCCCTGCCGATCGCCCCACAGAGGGCTACCAGCAGCTGGCAGACACTGAAAGCCCGATCGGGGCCAGGCCCTGGGCTGGGATGGGGATGTGGGGGTGGGTGGAGGCAATCAACCTCCCGCGGCACCTGGGCGGGGGGCTGCGACCTCTCACTGGCTACCTGGGGGCCAGGGTGATGGGGACACAGATGCAGTGAGAATGCAGGGTGTCCCTGAGCTCGCTCTCACTCCCCCTGTTTCCCTCCCCTGGGTTGCCAGGGCTCGCACTCCGGGGACCCCCCTCACCCCGCACTCAGGTGCTGGGTACTTGGGAGGAGCCTGCCCTGCACCCTCTGAGTGAGCTGGGCTGCAGCCGCCAGGACTGCAGGGGGGCTATTTGGGCTCCCTGTGGGTTCACGCAGGAGCCGGTCTGTGAGGCCAGCCAGGAGAGAGCATGCTGCCCGCCCGGCTTCCGTGCGGCACTGCTGGGCTGCCCAGAGGCCCACCCTGTGCCCCAGCCCTTGGTGTCTGGCCGCACTCACCACATCTCCATATGGAAACTTGGGCACCATGACTCAGGCAGAGGGGAGCGCGTGGGGGCTGCCCAGGGCCCAGAGGTAAGCTGGGACCTGCCCTTCCACACCAGACATTCATGCCTTGATCACCAACCAGGCCTAGGGACCGCACCCCTGCATGAATTTTGTGCACCGGGCCTCTAGTATCCTGATAAATATAAATGCAAAAATTCTCAATAACATAGTAGCAAACTGAATTCAGCAGCACATTTAAAAGGATCACATATCACAATCATGTTGGATTTATCCCTAGGATGCAATAATTATTTAACATCCACAAATCAATCAATGTGATACATCATATTATTAGAATAAAAGAAAAGAATCATATTATCATCTCAATAGACCTGGAAAAAGCATTTGACAAAATTCAATATCCATCCATTTTAAAAAAAAACACTCTTAACAAATTAGGAACAGAAGGAACATATCCTATATAATAAAAGGCTAATATGCAAATAGACTGAACAGCAGAACAACCGAATAACTGGTCGCTATGATGTGCACTGACCACCAGGGGGCGTGTGTGGAACATGGTGGGTGTCTGCAGCAGGTGGCAGAACACAGAACATGGTGGGCGTCAGCCACAGCAGTATGGTGGAGCAGGTGAGTGGGGGCATCAGACCAAGGAGGGGCGCTGGTCGCTGTCATTGGGGCAAGCCTCTGGTGGTTACTGAAAATTCTTTGCTCCTCCTGCCAGCGCCAGCCTCACTTGCACCCACTTCCGGCACCAGAGCCACTGCTCACACCCACTGCCGGTGCCCAGACCTGGCCCCAATCACTCGGCACCGTCAGCGGCTGCCAGCTCCGATCACCCCTCAGGGCTTCTCCACCTCCCCCTGTTCCTGAAGGGCAATTGGGGCAGCAGCCTCCACTCACACCCACTGATGGCGCTGGCCCCAATTTCTCCGTGCTGTCAGCAGGTACAAGCGGGCCGGTGTCGTCAGCACATGGGAGTGGAAGTGGCAGGAGCAGGGCTGCTAGCAGACAGGGGACCAGGAGCCATGGCAGGAGGGGCCGGGTAGGGGCACGGATGATGGGCTGAGATCAGCCCCTGTATCCATCACAGCCTCACAGCCCACAGTTCCTTTTAAGGTGCACGAATTTGTGCACTGGGCCCCTAGTCTCATAATAAAGGCCATATATGTCAAGCCATAGCAAACATCATGCTCAATAGTGAAAGTTTGAAAGTTTTTCCTCTTAGATCAGAAACAAGACAAGGGTGCTCACTCTTACCATTCTTATTCAACATAGTATTAGAAGTTCTACCCAGAGCAATCAGGCAAGAAAAAAAAATAGAAGTCATCAAAATTGGAAAGAAAGAAGTAAAATTCTTTATTTGCAGATGACATTACTTTATACATAAGAGACTCAATCAAAAACTTTAATTCAGTAAAGTTGCAGAATGCAAAATTAACATACAAAAATCAATAGCATTTCTATAATGACAAATTTTCAGAAAAAGAAATAAAGAAATAAATCACATATAAAATAGCATAAAAAATGAAATGTTCAGGAATAAATTTAGCTGAGGAGGTAAAAAATCTCTACTCTGAAAACTACTAGGCATTGATGAAAGAAATAAAAAACACAAATAAATGGAAAGGTATTCCGTATTCATGGAATGGAAGAATTAATAGTGTTAAAATGCCAATACTACCCAAAAAAATCTATATATTCAATCAATCTTTATCAAGATTCTAATGTCATTTTTTACAGAAGTAGAAGAAAACATTTCTAAAATTTATATGGAACCACAAAAGACCCCAAATAGCCAATGAAATCTTGAGAAAGGAGGCATTAAACTTCCTGATTTCAAGTTATACTATAAAGCTGTAGTCATCAAAACAGTATGGTACTGGCATAAAAACAGACAGATTGGCCAAGAAAAGAATAGAATAAAGAGCCTAGAAATAGGCCATTCATGTATAGTCAACTAATATTTTGCAAGGGATCCAAGAATACTCAATGGAGAAAAGACAGTCTTTTCAATAAATTATGCTGGGATAATTGGATATTCGCATGTAAAAGATTGAAACTGGACCCATATCTTACACTACCCACAAAAATTAACTCAAAATGGATTAAAGACTTGAAACCATGAAACTGCTAGAAGAAAATAGGAATAAATATCCTTGACATAGGTCTTAGTAATTATTTTTTTAATACGACAAGCAATAAATTAAAAAATTACAACAAATTTAAAAGCATCTGCACAGCAAAAGAAACCATCAACAAGACAACCTATGGAATGGGAATATGTATTTGCAATTCATATATCAGATAAGGTGTTAATATCTAAAATATAAAAGGACTCGTACAACTGAGTAGCAAAAAACAAATAACCCAATTTAAAAAAGGGAAAAGGACCTAAATATATCTTTCCAGAGATATACAAAAGACTAATAGGTACATGTAAAGGTGTTCAACATCACTAATCATTAGGGAAATGCAAATCAAAATCACAATGAGTTGTCACCTTACACCTGCTACAATGACTATTATTTAAAAAAAAAAAAAAAGACAAGAAATAACCAGCATTGGCCAGGATGTGGAGAAAAGGAAACACTTGTGCATTGTTGGTGGGAATGTAAATTGATGCAGCCACTATGGAAAACAGTATGGAGGTTCCTCAAAAAATTGAAAATAGAACTACCATATGATCCAGCAATTCTGGGTATTTATCTGAAAGGAAAAGAAAAACCACTAACTCAAAAAGAAATATACCCCCATGTTCATTGCAGCATTGTACCAAAGAATAACAAGCATGAGCCAAGAGGACTGTGCCTGACTGTCCTATCTCTCCTGCTTCACGACCATAGAGAAAGATATGGAAACAACCTAATTGTCCATCAGAGGATAAATGGGTAAAGAAACTGTGGTATCTATATACAATGGAATATTATTATGCCATAAAATAAAAACAAAGGAAATCCTACTATTTGCAACAACGTGGATAGGCCATGAGGGCACTATGCTAAGTGAAATAAGTCAGACAGAGAAGGACAAATACCACATGATCTCACTTAAATGGGGAATCTTAAAAAATAAAATTTAAAAACCTCATAGACAAAGAGATCAGACTTGTGGTTACCAGAGGTGAAGGAGAGGGTGGCTGAGGAAATAGGAGAGCCATGGTCAGAAGGCACAAACTTCCAGTTATAAGATAAATAAGTACTAAGGATGTAATGTACAACATGATGACTATAGCTTACACTGCTCTATGATACATAGAAAAGTTATTAAGAGAGTAGATCCTAAGAGTTCTCAATTCAAGAAGAAATTTTTTTCTTTCTTTTCTTTTTGTTGTATCTATATGAGAAAGATGGATATTAGTGAATCTACTGAGGTTATCATTTCACAATATATGTAAATCAAATCATCATGCTGTACACCTTAAATTTATACAGTGATGTATGTCAATTATTCCTCAATAAACTGGGGGAAATATGCCCTCCAACCCCTTGCAGGATACCATTGCCCAGTCCATAAAGGGAGGTATTTGGAGTGAAAATCTCTGGGTGGTAGCTGTAACTATCAAAGAACCATAAGCATGAGCCAAGAGGGACTGCCCCTGACTGTCCTATCTCTCCTGCTTCAGGACCATAGAGAAAAGACTCCACAGTTCATCCATCCCATACACTCCACATGTGCCCTAAAGAATACATAGATCCATGTAAACTCACATGAATACAGAACCTAACTGACCACAGGAGGGGTGGCCACATGGAGTTTCTGTTCCGCTTGCATTTTATGACTTCCTCCTAGTGAGGACCAAATAGTAACAGATGAGTTTTGTATCCCTAGTTCCCTTTCTCCATCCAACATAACTCTCACTACCATTTTCATTAGAAAAGTGTTTATTCAATATACTGAGCTGATATTTTTTGTTCCAAAAAATGACCATTGTGTAAACAGGAGGAAGAGATGTTTTCATTAGAAAGCAGAGCAGTGATGTTTAAAATATTGTGAAGCTCATGTGGCCAATGGTAGGCAGTATGGCTGAGGGTACACACCCCATTTGTGGTGGCAGAGATATTCAGGGCTGCAGAGAAAATGTCATTTCTTAAAGCTGCCCAACAATATGCATGCATCTCTGCCTTGCTGGGCTTCCCAAGCAAGTTATCTGTCAAAGCCTAAGCCCTGTCATTTTTCTGAGAAAACTGATGGGGGGAGAAGGAGCCAGGTTGGCAGGATTTGTGACTAGGTTTTGACACAGGAGCTGAGCACCTGCTTCAGAGGATGCACTTTGAGTGTGCACATTCCTCCTTCCTCACTCTTCTAGCTGACGTTGGAATGTACAGAAAGACAGTCAATAACCACAAAAAAAGATTTGAATTTCTATGAAACAGGCTCTTCCAGGCGCCTGAGCTATTTCTATAGAAATATAACATACCATTGAGTATAAATAGAATTAACGACTGCCAGGAATTTACTTTTCTTTTTCCATCTATAGAAGCTAAAGATATTCACAACATAAGGAGAAAAATGAGTGAAGAATAATTTAAGACACCTTTGAAATGTTTGCTTCGGCTATTTTTACTTTTTCTCATTCCATAGAAACAAAGGTTCTAAAAATGGACTTGGAACAGCCAAGTTCTGATACAACCATTTGGTAAGTTTCTTGAGAGCAGGAGCCATGCATTATATTTATTTGTGTGACCCACAAAGTGACATGAACAGAATATAGTGTTAGGAAGCAGCACTGAATGGAGAAAGGAGTGACAGCACTGAATGGAGGAAGGCAACAGCCAGCTGAGAAGCAGAGCACTGAAATGGACAGAAGAGAACTAATTACTCAAAAGAGGGATGTTCCTGTATAATTTCTGTCTATACAATGAGCATTCATTATTTGGAAAGAGGCTGATTGAATTGAACTGTCCTTAAAGTCAGAAAACAGGGAAGAGGGTGGAGGTTTACTTTATAATGCAAATTTTTAGCAAATATAGGAAATATTCCTTAGGTCAGGGTTTCCCTTTTGCATAAAATCAAGTGAAAACTTTTCTACTATCTCTCTGGTTTGCACAATTGCCTATTCTAACCCACCCTTCCCAGAGTGCAGAGTTGAGTACCATGTGTCAAGAACTTTCTAAATACTTTTAATACATTACTTCACTTAAACCTCATAACAATCCATTTTACAAACAAACTGACTAGGCCCACAGGGGTGAATCAATTTGCCCAACATCACAGAGCAAGTACATGGGATAACGAGGGCAAGAATTCAAATCCACATATTCTAACTCCAAGATCTTCCTCCTAAGGCTACAACTTCTCTAGAAAAGTTGACCTTGATACCTCTCTCTCTCTCTCTCCCTCTCTCTCTCTCTCGCTCTCTCCTTCCTTCACTCCCTTCCTTCTTCCCCTGCTTTCTCCATTTCTCCTCTCCTTCTCCAGCTTTCCATCTCCCTCTGCCCTCATTTCTCTCTCTCATGAGGACCACCAAGCTCACTTCCATATGCATTTGCTCATAGTCTTCTCCCACCTGGATTGCTCATTTCACTTTTCCTTCACCTGATCACTCTTTCTGAAAAAATGTTCTGAAAACGTCTGAAAAATCAACTTATGAGTTCTCATAGGAGGTCTTGTATTGCTGTTAAATTATTCAAAGTGGCTTGCTTTTGCAGAAAGCGCTAAATTCTTTGAGAATGAGAACTATGTTTTATACTTCACCAAATGCCTTGGGAAAGTGCTAAACATAAAATATTTGCTCAGTAAGTATTCACTGAGCTGAAAAATATGAGTGACACTTTTCCCCAGTTTCTCATGTGTAGTAGAAATATTGGTCACACAGAAGACTCTTCTAACCCAATGAAGTTAGGTAGGGCCTTGGTGTTATTTCAGTTCAAACATGCATGACTTCCAGGTCAGGCTTATGCTTTTTCCTCCCCTGGTGCTGAGATAGTGGAGGCTTCTCTGGAAATAATGGAACCACAAGATCAGATCAGCCTGTACCTCATCATCCCACATAGGGGACAGATACTTTGAATTGTGTCCTCAACCTCCACAGAAAATGAGTAGAAATAAACTTTGTTGTGGTGGACCACTGAGATTTGAGATTGTTTATTCCTGAAGAATGACCTGTCCTCTCCTGACATGCTTATTTTTCACTACAACAAGAGTTCTGCTAAATGCAGAGGAATCATGTTTATGTTGGCTCAATATCCACAAATCAATCAACATTATACAACACATAAATAAAATGATAAAAATCATGATAATATCAATAGATGCAGAAAAAATCATTTGACACATTTCAAAATCCAGTGGGGATAGAGAGAACATTTTTCAACATAATAAAGATCATATATGACAAACCCATGGTTAAGATCATACTCAATGGTGAAAAGCTGAAAGCATTTTCTCCAAGAACAGAAACAAAAATAAGAATGTCTACCTGCTGATGGTGCCGAGCAATTGGGGCAGGCGCCAGGACCTGGCAGCGGGTGCGAGCGGCAGCTCTGTTGCTGCCAGTGGGTGCAAGTGGGGCCGGTGCCAGCAGCAGGTGCAAATGCCGGGCACAACCATGGCGCACATGGGAGCAAAGAATTTTCAGTAACCATCAGAGGCTCGCCCCAATGACAGCAATCAGTGCCCCGCCTTGGTCTGGCGCCCCCACTCACCTGCTCCACCATCCCGCTGCAGCTGACACACGCCATGTTCCACGCGTGCCCCCTGGTGGTCAGCACAAATCATAGCAGCCGGTTCTTTGGTTGTTCAGTTGTTCCGCTATTCGGTCTATTTGCATATTAGCCTTTTATTATATAGGATTTGTTATTGATTTCAGAGAGGAAGGGAGAGGGAGAGAGAGATAGAAACATGAATGTTTATAGAGAATCATTGATCGGCTACCTCCTGCACACAACCACTGGGGATCAAGCCTGAAACCCGGGCATGTGCCCTTGACTGGAATCAAACCGGGGATCCTTCAGTCCACAGGCCAATGCTCTATCCACTGAGCCAAACCAGCAAGGGCTCAGTGAGGATTTTTAAAAAAAAAAACATAAATATTGAAGTATTTTTTTAAGTATAAAATGTTATTCAGCCCTAGCTGGCTTGGCTCAGTGGATAGAGCATCGACCTGAGGACTGAAGGGTCGATGGTCAAGGACAGGTACATTGGTTGCACATGTGGGAGGCAACCAATCAATGTGTCTTTCTCACATTGGTGTTTCTCTCTGTGTCTCTCCCCCTCCCTTCCACTCTGTCTAAAAATCAATGGAAAAAATATCCTCGGGTGAGGATTAACAACTTTCTCCATCTGAAATTTTTACCATATAAAATTAGATATGGCTGATGCTATGAAATGACAGAGTATAAATAAGTTGAACTCTCTACATGACAGTGCCTGCTGAATTTGGTATGATAATGTAGTTTCAAAAGTGTTATTAAGTGGTAAGTTGACACCCTGCTAGATTCCCTCTCTCTTCCACTCTCTCTAAGAAATCAATGGAAAATTATCCTCGGGTAAGGATTAAAAAAAATCAATGGGAAAATACCCTTGGGTAAGGATTAAATAAATAAATATATGTATATATTTATTTACTTAATCCTCACCGAGAACATATAACATATTTATTGATTTGAGAGAGAAAGAGACATCGATATGAGATAGACACCTTGATTGGTTGCCTCCTGCATGCACCCCGACTGGGGCTGGGGATCAAACCTGCAACCCAGGTATGTGCTTTTGAATGGGAATCAAACCCAAGACACTTCGGTGCTCAGGCCAATGTTCTAACCACTGAGAAAACTGGTCAGGGCTATTGTCTTTTATTTCTATGAAATCAAAGAAAGAAGGTAAAAAGGAGGAGTATGTCAAAAATAATTCAATTATTGGGGTGACATTGGTTAATAAAATTATACAGGTTTCAAGTATACAGATATATGATACCTATACATTGCACCATGTGTTTACCACACAAAGTCAAATCTTCTTCCATCATCATATATTTGACACTCTTTATTAACCTCTCACTCCCATTACCCCCTGATAACCATTATACTATTGTCTGTGTCTATGAGTTTTTGTTTGTTTGTTTATTTGTTGCTTTAAGATTTATATTCCATAAAGAACTCATACAACTTAACAATAAAAAAAAATCCGATTTTAAAAAGGGCAGAGGACCTGGACACTTCTCCTAAGAAGACATACAAATGACCAACAGATGTATGAAAAGATGTTCAACTTCACTATTAAGGAAATGCAAATCAAAACTTAAATGAGATACCACCTCACACCTAATAGAATGGCTATTATCAACAAGACAACTAATAATAAGTGTACAAGAGGTTGTATTTACTGCTGGTGGAAATGTACACTGGTACAGCTACTATGGAAAACAGCGTGGAGGTTCCTCAAAAAGTTAAGAATAGAGTTACCATATGACCCAGCCACCCCATGTCTGGGTACTCAAAAAATTTGAAAACATTTATTCACAAAGGTATATGCACCCCTATGCTCACTGTAGCATTATTCACAGTGGCAAAGGCATGGAAACAATTGAACTGCCCCTCAGTAGATGATTGGATAAAGAAGATTTGGTACATATACACAATGGAATACTACTCAGCCATAAGATAAGATGAAATAGTGGCATTTGCAAAAACATGGATGGATCTTGAGAATATCATGCTAAGCAAAAGAAGTCAGATAGAAAAGGTCAAAAATTCTTTAGAACAGATATAATGTGGATTTGTTGTTGTCGTTTTGCCTGGAAAACAAATAAATGGTCTTTGATAAATAAAAATAGCAGTACCCAATAATTACATATATACTCTTTATATCTGTTCTATTCAATCTTCACAAAAGATTATTTTTCCTGTTTCACAAATAAGTAAATTGAGAAGTTGGGTACTTAGTTATCTAAGGTCATAAAGTTATAAAGTGTAAGACTGGAATTTAAAGACAAGGCTGTCTAACCACAAAACTTCTACCATGTCCAGAGAGATTCCATTTACTCACTGGTATCAGCCACTTACTCAATTTAATAAAAATTGGAAGAGTTTCAGGAAACACTGAAGGAAAATATGAATTTCACCTCCTGTTCTCCAGACAGGAATGCAAAATTCTCAGTCACACAATTGCTAGATAAATGTAAGCAAATGAAAATTTAGAGAAAAAATGACAAAGTTCAGAGCTCAGAAGCATACATATCTAGCCAAGAAGGTAAAAAGGAAGTGACATGACAGTGAAATATAAACAGTAGGAGCCTAGGATTCTGGGACAGTGCTAAAAGTTATAGACTACATGTATACCAGAGAAGCTGAAAATAAAGTTTCTTGAAAAAAATTCTGTTTTCATTAACTTTATGTTAAAAGTATAGAATGAGGTCTTTCGAGGAAAAGCTTGCATTTCTTGGCCTCTACTTTCAGATACAAATACCTGGTTTTCTTTCAAAAATCTTTATCTGAAATATTAAAAACCAGAGGCCTGATGCACGAAAATTTGTTCACTGGGGGGCAAGGGGGTGTCCCTCAGCTCAGCCTGCCCCCTCTCACAGTCCAGGAGCCCTCAGGGGATGTCTTACTGACAGCTTAGGCCTGCTCCCCAGGGGCAGCGGGCCTAAGCCACAGTCTGGCTTCCCTCTGCGGGAGACGGCAGGGCCGATTAGGGGAAGACACCACCCCCATCATCCGCTGCTGCTGCTGCCTCTGGCCTCCCTCTGCAGGAGGTGACCGGGCCAATCAGGGGAAGGTGCTGCCCCCATCACCCTGCTGCTGCTGCCACTGCTGGCCACCACGGCCACATGCCCTCAGCCATCACAGCCGCCGTGGCTTTGTCTAGAACAGGGGTGGGCAAACTTTTTGACTCGAGGGCCACAATGGGTTCTTAAACTGGACCGGAGGGCCAGAACAAAAGCATGGATGGAGTGTTTGTGTGAACTAATATAAATTCAAAGTAAACATCATTACATAAAAGGGTACGGTCTTTTTTTTTTTTTTTAGTTTTATTCATTTCAAACGGGCCGGATCCAGCCCGCGGGCCGTAGTTTGCCCACGGCTGGTCTAGAAGGACGTCCAGAAGACGTCAGGTCTATCTGGTCTAATTAGCATATTACCCTTTTATTAGTATAGATGGTGGCAGAGTAAGTGGAAGCTACACTGACACTCTCCCAGGACCAAACTGGAAATACAACTAAAATACAAAAAAACAAAACAAAAAAAACCTGAAAAATCAACTGAAGACTAACTGGAGAGAAGCCTGATAACCAAGTACAGAAAGTGGAGATCACATAGAGACTGATAGGAAGGGCAAAGGTAAGAAAGGGCTGTCCATGCTCCCACAGAGAACAGCTGAAGGTCAGGACGGATAGCTCAGCTGTGGGAGGTTCCCACTGAGAACTCTGGGGTCTAACCCCTAAACTAGGCTCCCCAGCCCAGAGTACCAGAACTGAGAAAGGTGCCCATGTAACACCTGGCTGTGAAAAGCAGCAGGGTTGCTGTTTACCAGGGAGAGACAGCTAGAAATGCAGGTGCCCTCTTAAAGGGACAATGCACAAAATTGTGTGTGCAGCCACTCACCTGGGACTCCAGCAGAGGGAGGGCAGAGCGAATTAGAACTGTGTGAGGAGAGTCCAGGGTTAGGGGTTCTGGGGTTGAAGTGCAGAGGGCAGCTACCCTGGTTTTCTGTGTTGAGTCATTCCTTCACACTGGGGAAGACATCTTTCTTCTACAGACCTTTGCTATCCAGGTAGTTTTGGCCTAGGGCAGTGGTCAGCAAACTGCGGCTCGCGAGCCACATGCAGCTCTTTGGCCCCTTGAGTGTGGCTCTTCCACAAAATACCACGTGCGGGCGCGAATGTACAGTGTGATTGAAACTTCGTGGTCCATGTGCAGAAGTCAGTATTTTGTGGAAGAGCCACACTCAAGGGGCCAAAGAGCCGCATGTGGCTCACGAGCCACAGTTTGCTGACCACTGGCTAGGGGAAAGGCAGTCACCACACCCTATTGAAAGAACTCTCACCCCACCCTGTGGTCAATATACTGAGGCCAATCAAGGCTGATAACAATCAGACTTCAGACAAGGGTGGGTCTCTGGAGGCTTTGAGTCTTTAATTGATCACCTTCAGAGACTGGGGCTAGAGAAAGCAGAACCTGATGCACATCTTGGTCCTTTGAAAAGCATCCAACCCAAGCAGAGAGAGCTATAGGCTGAGGATTGCTAATAACCCCAAACAGGATACTCAGGGCCAATCACAAACAGCGTCTGACATTGTCCTGCACTAGAGATAGCAGATCTACCAAATACATAGGCACAAACCCAAACAGGTGGCCAAATGGGGAGGAGACCAAAGAAAAATGAAAGGAAAGAGAATTCTCCAGAAGAAGAGATAAATGAAATGGAAATAGGAAATGTAGCTGATATAGAGTTCGGAATAATGATGGTAAAGATGCTCAAGAGCATGAGAAAAGATATAGTAACTATGAAAAAAGAACAGTCGGAAATAAAGAATGACATAGGACTAATGAAGAACACTTTGGAAGGAATATAAAGCAAATTAGGTGAAGCTGAGGATCATTACAGTGAATTAGAAGACAGGGTACAAAAAGTAGCTCAATCAGAGAACCAAAAGAAAAAATAAATAAACAAATAAAAAACAGGAGGAAAGCTTAAGGGAGCTGTGGGACAACATGAAACATAACAATATTCTCATAATAGGAGTGCAAGAAGAGGAAAATAGCAAGCAAGGGATAGGGAACGTGTTTAAAGAAATCATGCCAGAAAACTTCCCTACCCTGGTGAAAGAAAAAGTCACACAAGTTCAGGAAGCACAGAGAATCTCAAACAAGAAGAACCCAAACAGGCTCACACCCAGACACATCATAATAAAAATGCCAAAAAATTAAAGACAGAGATAATCTTAAAGGCAACAAGAGAAAAGCAAACCATTACCTACAAAGGAGTTCCCATAAGGCTGACACCTGATTTCTCATCAGAAACTCTACAGGCCAGAAGGGAATGGCATGAAGTACTGAAGGTAATGGAAAGCAAGGATCTGAAACCAAGATTACTATATCCAGCAAGGCTATCATTCAAAATAGACGGTCAAATAAAGAGCTTCCCAGACAAAAAAATAAAAATAAAAAGGCTAAAGGAGTACATCACCACCAAGACAGCACTAAAAGAAATGCTAAAGGGACAGCTGTAATGAGAAGAAGAAACAGAGAAAGAAACCTAGCCACACAGAATTAAAATGGCAATAAATAAGTACCTCTCAATAATAACCCTAAATGTAAATGGATTATAAGCTTCAATCAAAAGGCATAAGGTAGCTGAAAGGATACAAAAACATGACCCAGCTATATGCTGTATACAAGAGACCCACCTCAGAACAAAAGACACACACAGGATGAGAGTGAAGGGATGGAAAAAAATTTCCCATGCAAATGGAAATGAAGAAAAAAAAAAGTGGAGCAGCAATACTCATCTGACAAAATAGACTTCAAAATGAAAGCCATCACAAGAGACAACCAAGGTCACCACATAACACTAAAGGGATCAATCCAATAAGAAGATATAACCCTGGTAAACATATATGCACCCAATATAGGAGCACCTAAATATATATAAAAATGAATAGGGGATTTCAAGGGAGAGTTTGACAGCAATACAGTCATAGTAGGGGACTTTAACACCAGCTGAATTCACTGGAAAGATCTTCCAGAAAAAATTAACAAGGAAACAGTGACTCTAAATGACATATTGGATCAGATGGATTTCATTGACATGTATAGAACATTTCACCAAAAAGTTACAGAATATACATTCTTCTCAAGTGCACATTGGTCATTCACAAAGATAGACCACATGTTAGGATACAAACAAGTCTCTACAAGTTCAAGAAGTTGAAATCCTATCAAGCATCTTCTCAAATCACAGTGGAATGAAATTAGAAATCAACTACAGTAAAGTGACTCAAAAATATTCAAATCATGGAGGCTAAATAGCATGTTATTAAACAACTAGGGGCCCAGGGCACGGATTCGTGCACCTTGAAAGGAACTATGGGCCACGAGGCTGCAATAGGCACAGGGGTGGATCTCAGCCCATCCTCTGTGCCCCTGCCCTGCCCCTCCTGCCATGGCCCCCGGCCCCCTCTCTGCCGGCAGCCCTGCTCCCGCCACCTCCACTCCCATGTGCTGATGGCACCAGCCCCGCTCACACCCGCTGACTGCGTGGAGTGATTGGGGCCAGTGTCAGCAGTGGGTGCAAGAGGCGGCTGCCGGTCCCAATTGCCCCTCAAGAGTAGGGGGAAGTGGAGAAGCCCTGAGGGGTGATCGGGGCCAGCAGCCGCTACTCGCACCCACTGACAGCACCAAGCGATGGGGGCTGGTGCCGGGCGCCAGCAGCAGGTGGGAGCGGGGCCAGCACTGGCAGCAGGTGTGAGCACCAGGCAGGACAGTGGTGTATGGGAGCAAAGAATTTTCAGTAACTACCAGAGGCTTGCCCCGCCTTGGTCTGGAATCCCCACTCACCTGCTCCACCATCCAGCTGTGGCCGACACCTGCCATGTTCTGTGCACACCCCCAGGTGGTCAGCACACATCATAGCAACCGGTTGTTCAGTTGTTCGGTTGTTCTGCCATTCGGTCTATTTGCATATTAGCCTTTTAATATATAGGATGAATGGGTAACCAATGAGACCAAGAAACAAATAAAAAAACTTCCTGGAAACAATGTAAATGAACACACAACAACCCAAAATCTCTGGGACACAGCAAAAGTAGTCCTGATAGAGAAATTCATACCACTACAGGTCTACCTCAAAAAAAAAATTAATAATAAACTATTTAAACCTACAACTTAAATAATTAGAAAGAGAACAACAGGAAAAGCCCACCGTAAGTAGAAGGAAGGAAATAATAAAGATTAGAGCAGAAATAAATGGCATAGAGACTGAAAAAAAATCTAGAAAAGATCAATGAAACCAAGAGCTGGTTCTTTGAAAATTTTTTTTAAAAATTGATAAATCATTAGCCAGACTTATCAAAAAACAGAGAGAGGACCCAAATAAATAAAATCAGAAATGAAACCAGAGAAGTAACAGCTGACACTGCAGAAATACAAAGGATTGTAAGAAAATACTATATGCCAAAAATATGGACAACCTGGATGAAATGTACAAATTCCTAGAAAAAATATAATCTTCCAAAACTGAACCAGGAAGAATCAGAAAGCTGAATAGGCCAATAACAAGTCATGAAATAGAAGCAGTAATCATAAAAACTCCAGGCAAACAAAAGCTCTGATCCAGACAGCTTTACAAGGGAATTTTACCAAACATTCAAAGAAGAGCTAACACCTATACTCTTCAAATTATTCCAAAAAATCCAACAGGAAGGAATACTTCCAAGCTCTTGTTATGAGGCCAGCATTCACCTATTTCCAAAACCAGATAAAGATACTACAAAGAAAGAGAATTACAGGCCAATATCTCTAATGGGGATATTTAGCAAAATGATAAAATCCTCAACAAAACAATAAAAAATCAGATCCAGCAATATATTAACAAGATCATACACTATGACCAAGTACATTTATTCTAGGAATACAGGGCTGGTGCAATAGTCACAAATCAATAAACTGATATATCACATAAACAAATTGAAAGACAAAAATGACCTGACATATAAATACATTCAAAAAAACATTCAACAAAATCCAACACCCGCTTTTGATAAAAACTCTCAGCAAAGTGGAAATAGAGGGATCATACCTCGGCATAATAAAGGCCATATATGACAAACCTACAGCCAACATCATCCTCTATGGGCAAAAACTAAAACCATTTCCCCTAAGAATAGGAACAAAATATGGATGTTCATCACTCTTATTCAACATAATACTGGAAGTCCTAGCCACAGCAATCAGAAAAGAAGAAGTAAAAGGCATCCAAACTGGAAAGGAGGAAATAAAACTCATTATTCCTCCTGATCAATATCATGATGACATGATATTGTACATAGAAAACCCTAAATACTCCATCAAAAAACTACTAGCTATGTTAAATGAATTTGGCAATGTAGCAGGATACACAATTAACTCCCAGGAATCCATAGAATTTTTATACTCCAATAATAAATTCTCAGAAAAAGAACTTAAACAAATAATCCAATTTACCATTGCAACAAAAAATATTAAGATACTAAGGAATAAACTTAACCAAGGAAATAAAAGACTTGTATTCAGAAAACTACAGGACATTGAAAAAGAGATAAAGGAAGATATAAACAAATGGAAGAATATACCATGTTCATGGATTGGTGGAATTAACATTATTAAAATGTCCATACTACCCAAGGCAATCTATAGATTCAATTCAATCCCTATTAAAGTGTCAACAGCATATTTCACAGATCTAGAACAAATACTCTAAAAATTTACATGGAATCAAAAGAGACCACAAATAGCCACAGCAATCTTCAGAAAGAAGAACAAAGTTGGAGGAATCACAATACTAGATGTCAAATCAAGTTATACTACAAAGACACCGTAATCAAAACAGGCTGGCACTGGCACAAGAACAAGCATATAGATCAACGGAGATTCAAGAAATCAACCCAAGCTATTATACTCAATTAATATTTGACAAAGGAGGCAAGAGCAAACAATGGAGTCAAGACAGTCTCTTCAATAAATGGTGTTTGGAAAATTGGACAGATACAAGGGAAAAAATGAAACTAGACCACCAACTTACACCATACTTTAACGTCCTCCTTTCCAATAATAAACTCAAAATGGATAAAAGACTTAAATGTAAGTAGCAAAACCATAAAAATCCCAGGAGAAACCATAGGCAGAAATATCTCAGACATCTCATAGCAATATGTTTATAGATACATCTCCTAGGGCAAAGGAAACTAATGAGAAAATAAACAAATGGGACTACATCAAGATAAAAAGCTTCTGCACAGCAAAAGAAGCCATCAAAAAAATGAAAATGGAACCCACTGTATGGGAGAATATATTTGTGATACATCTGACAAAGAGTTAATATCCAAAATACATAAGGAGCTCATGCAACTTAATAAAAGGAGGGCAAGCAAACCAATCAAAAAATGGGCAAAGGAACTAAATAGACACTTCTCCAAAGCCGACATTCAGATGGCCAAGAGACATGAAAAAAATGCTCAATGACTGATCATCAGAGTCATACAAGTTAAAACGACAATGAGGTATCACCTCACACCTGTCAGAATGGCTATTATCAATAAACTACAAGTATTGGCAGGGATGCGGAGAAAAGGAAACCCTTTTACACTGTTGGTGGGAATGCAGACTGGTGCAGCCTCTGTGGGAAACTTTATGGAGTTTCCTCAAAAAATTAAAAATGGAACTCCCATTTGATCCAGCTTCTAGGAATATATCCTAAGAAATCAGAAACACCAGTCAGAAAGAATGTATGCACCTCTATGTTCATAGCAGCACAATTTACAATAGCTAACATCTTGAAACAGCAAAAGTGCCCTCAGTACATGATGAGTGGATAAAGCTGTGGTACATTTATGCCATGGAGTACTATGCAGCAATAAAAAAGAAGGATTTCTTACTCTTTGAGACAGTATGGAGGGACCTGGAGAATATTATGCTAAGTGAAATAAGCCAGTCAGAGAAAGAAAAGTATCACATGATCTCACTCATATGTAGATCTAATGAACAAAATAAACTGAGGAACAGAGTGGATCCAGAGACATGGAAGCATGGAACTGAGTGTGGTCTCTCAAAGGGAAGGTGGAGGAGGATGGGTGGGAGAGAAGTGATCAACCAAAGAATTTGTATGCATACACATGACAATGGTCACAGACAATAGGGTGGGGAAGACCTGGGGCTACAGAGCAGAAGTGGGCTAGAAGGGGTCAATGGGGGAGAAAGGGGACATATGTAATACTTTCAACAAAAAGGATTTTTTTTAAGTATAGAATAAATTGGAAATGATACACACCTCACCGAATTTTATATCTCTCCCTAATCTACAGGAACTTCCTAGCCACTCCCATTATATCATCCTATTTTTTATTTTCAGTAAAACTTTTGTCACTATTGGGGATAAAAAATATATAGCTATTTTACCCCAAATTTTCTTTGGTGTTCAGTGGGAACATTGAGTCTCCAAGTTCCCATCTGGAAAGAGATTTGACTCAGCTAGGTCTTAGATACCAGACTCTAAGTCCATCTGTTCCAGGGAGAGTGGCCAAATCCTATAGGCCAGGCTCCTCCCAGGAAGTCCTCTTACATCTGAGAGTCTACATATGACCATCATTCACCTCACCTATGAATCTCAGTGCCACATTCACAGGCCCAGTCAATTAGCTTCCCTCTGAGACCTTTTGTGTGGTTGTGTGGAAAGTCCCTCATGAAGTTCAGCTGCATCATAGCCTTCATAACAAGAAAGAGCTATCTCTCTTCCAGTCAAGAATTCCAATATGGTGAACTATATTGTATGCTCTACCTTAGAAATTATGGAAAGTTCACAATTTATCAAAACATTCAGTTAAAAGGAAGGACCCCTGGAGAGCATATCCCAGTGCTTTTCAAACATTCACTCTGCACTACCATTTAATTCAATAATCAACCTTCGGGTGAAAAATCAAAGCAGCCTTGGCCGGTGTTGCTCAGTAGTTAGAGTGTTGGCCTGTGCCCTGAAGAGTCATGGGTTTGATACCCTGACAGGTCCAGGCATGTGCAGGAAGCAACCAATCAATGTGTTTCTCTCACATCAATGTATGTCTCTCTCTCTCTCTCTCTCTCTCTCTCTCTCTCTCTCTCATTCTTTCTTCATCATCCTCTCTCTCTCCCTTTCACTCTCTCTAAAAAAATCAATGGAAAAAATATCTTCAGGAATTACAACTAATATCCAAAAAAAATCCTGAATAATCAATTTAAGACTGGTTGGAGAGAACCTGATAACAAGGGATAGGAAGTGGAGACTGCATAGAGACTGGTAGAAAGGGTGGAAGCACAAAACGGCTGGATGGGCTCCCACAGGCAACAGCTGAAGTTCCAGAGAGATATCTCAGCTTTGGGGGGTTGAACTCTGGGGTCTAATCCCCAAGCTGGGCCCCCCAGCAGAGAGCATTAGAACTAAGAAAGGTGCCCACATAACATCTGGCTATGAAAAGCAGCAGATTTTCTATCTGTCAGGGAAAGATGGATGGAAACACAGGTACACTCTTAAATGGCCAACATACAAAATTCTGTGTGCAGCCACTCACCTTGTGCTCTGGCAGAAGGAGGGCAGAGTGGACTGGAGCTGTGTGAGCAGAAGCCAGGGTTGGGGGCTCTGGGGTTAGAGCTCAGAAGGCAGACACCGTAGTTTCCTGTGCTGAGTCATTTCTTCATGCTGCGGAGGTCATCCTTCCCTCACAGACATTTGCTATCCAGGCAGTCTTGCCTGGAGGGAAAACAGTTGACCCAACCTATTGGAAAACACCTTGCCTCATGGTGTCTAATTTCTGAGGCTCATTAAGAGACTGAGAATAACAACTAGCAGAAGCAATTGTTCCACCATATTGGCAAAACTGGTGCCACACATATGGATGATTACCTGAGGGCTATTCAAGAGTAAATCTAATCAGTCTACAGGCAGAGGCAGTCTCTAAAGGCACTGAGTCTCGACTTGATCTAATTATTCAGAAATAGCTTTTGACAATGTCCTGCACTAGAGATTGAGAGACATAGCAGATCTACCTAATACATAGTCACAAACACAAACAAGCAGCCAAAATGAGGAGAAAAAACAACACTCAAATGAAAGAACAAGAGACTTCTCCAGAAGAGATAAGTAAAATGGAGATAAGAAACTTATCTGATATAGAATTCAGAATAATAAAGGCAAAGATACTCAACAGCATGAGAAAAGATAGTAAATGTGAAAATGAAAATAAAGGATGACATAGCACAAATAAAGGACACACTGGAAGGAATACAAAGCAGATTAGGGGAAGCTAAAGATTGTATCAGTGAATTAGAGGACGGGGTAGAAAAACATCATTTAATCAGAGAACCAAAAATAAAAAACAATTTAAAAAGCCATATATGACAAACCTACAGCCAACATCATACTCAATGGGCAAAAACTAAAACCATTTCCCCTAAGAACAGGAACAAGACAGGGATGCCCACTTTCACCACTCCTGTTTGAAATAGTACTGGAAGTGCTAGTCATAACCATCAGACAAGAAGAAGAAATAAAAGGCATCCAAATTGGAAAAGAAAAAGTAAAATTTTCATTATTTGCAGATGACATGATATTGTACATCGAAAACCCTAAAGACTCCATCAAAAAACTCCTAGACTTAAAAAATGAATTCAGCAATGTAGCAGGATACAAAATTAACACCCAGAAATCTATGGCGTTTTTATGAACCAATAATAAACTCACAGAAAGAGAAACTGAAAAAACAATCCCACTTAACACTGCAACACAAAAAAATATGATACATAGGAATAAATTTAACCAAGGAGATAAAGGACCTGTACTCAGAAAATTACAGGATGCTAGAAAAAGAGATAGAGGAAGACATGAGCAAATGGAAGAATATACTGTGTTCATGGACTGGAAGAATCAACATCATTAAAATGTCCATACTACACAAAGCAATCTACAGAGTCAATGCAATCCACATGAAAATACCAATGTCATACTACAAAGACCTAGAAAAATCTCACCAAATATTCATCTGGAATAAAAAAAAAAAGACTCCGAATAGCTGCAGCAATCTTGAGAAAGAAGAACAAAGTTGGAGGGATCACAATACCAGATATCAAGCTATACTACCAAGCCACTATTCTCAAAACTGCCTGGTACTGGCACAAGAACAGACATGTAGACCAATGGAACAGAACAGAGAACCCAGAGATCGATTCAAGCAATTATGCTCAATTAATATTTGACAAAGGAAGCAAGAGCATACAATGGAGTCAAGACAGTCTCTTCAATAAATGGTGTTAGGAAAATTGGACATAACATGCAAAAAAAATGAAACTAGACCACCAACTTAACCATACACAAAAATGAACTCAAAATGGATAAAGGACTTAAACATATGATGGGAAGCCATAAAAATCCTAGAAGAAGCCATAGGCAACAAAATAGCAGACATTTGTCATAACAATATCTTTACCGATGCAGCTTCCTCTATCTCTTTTTCCAGCATCCTGTAATTTTCTAGGGCAATGGAAACTAAGGAGATAATAAACAAATGGGACTACATCAAAATAAAAAGCTCTGCACAGCAAAAGAAACCATCAACAAAACAACAAGAAAGCCCAGTGCATGGGAGAACATATTTGCCAATGTTATCTCGGATAAGGGTTTAATCTCCAAAATTTATAGGGAACTCATACAACTTAACAAAAGGAAGATAAACAATCCAATCAAAAAATGGACAAAAACACTTTTTGAAAAAAGACATACAGAAGGCCATGAGATATATGAAACCATGCTCAAAGTCACTAATCATCTGAGAGGTGCAAATCAAAACAAAAATGAGGTACCATCTCACACCTGTCAGAATCACTATCATCAACAAATCAACAAACAACAAGTGCTGGAGAGGATAAAGAGAAAAAGGAACCCTCTTGCACTGCTGGTGGGAATGCAGACTGGTGAAGCCACTGTGGAAAACAGTATGTGTTGCCTCAAAAAATTAAAAATGGAACTTCCATTTGACCAAGTAATCTCTCTTCTCTGAATATATCCCAAGAAATCAGAGCACCAATCAGAAAGAATATATGCATCCCTATGTTCATAGCAGCACAATTTACAATAGCTAAGATTTGGAAATAGCCTAAGTGCCCATCAGCAGATGAGTGGATTAGAAAACTGTGGTACATCTATACAATGGAATACTAGGCTGCTGTATTAAAGAAGGAATTCCTACCATTTGCAACAGCGTGGATGGAACTGGAGAGCATTATGCTAAGCGAAATAAGCCAATCAGAGAAAGATAAATATTACATTATCTCACTCATTTGTGGAATATAATGAGCAACATAAACTGATGAACAAAAATAGAACCAAAGTCATAGAAGCATCGAACAGACTGTCCAACCTATGAGGGAAGGCAGGAATAAGGGGGTAAAAGATAAACCAAAGGACCTGTAGGCATGCATATGAGCATAACCAATGGACATTGAGGGTGGGGGGTGCAGTGAAGGCATGTGCTGGGGGGTCTGGGTGGCCGGGGAGTGGTCAATGGGTGAAAATAACACTTACGTAATACTTTAAACAATAAAGAATTTAAATTTTAAAAAAAAGAAAAAATAATTAAAATTAGGACAAAGTGACTAAAAAAAAATCAATGAAACCACGAGATGGTTCTTTGAAAGGATAAACAAGATTGATGAACCATTAGCCATATCATCAAGAAACAAACAGAGAGGCCCAAAAATAAATAAAATCAGAAAAGAAAGCAAAGAAGTGACCACTGACACCCCAGAAGTACTAAGACTGTAAGAAAATATTATGAACAACTATATGCCAACAACCTAGACAAGTGCACGATGGATAAAATGGACAAATTCCTAGAAAGATACAAACTCCCAAGACTGAATCAGGAAGAATCTGAATAGGCAAATAACAACTTATGAAATACAAGCAATAATAAAAAAGCTCCCAGCAAACAAAAGGCCAAGTCCAGATGGCTTCCCAGGGGAGATTTATCAAACATTCAAAGAACTAACATCTATACTCCTCAAACTATTCCAAAAAATCCAAGAAGAAGGAACACTTCCAAGCTCTTTTTATGAGGACAGCATTATCCTAATTCCAAAACCAGATAAAGATACTAAAAAGAAAGAATTATCAGTAATATCCCTGATGAACACAGATGCTAAAATCTTCAAGATATTAGCAAATCAGATCCAGCAATATATCAACAAGATCATACACCAAGACCAAGTGGGTTTTATACCAGGGATGCAAGGCTGGTATAATATGCACAAATCAATAAATGTGATACAACACATAAACAAATTAAAAGACAAAAATCACATGATCATATCAATAGACACAGAAAAAGCATCCAACAAAATCCAACACCCATTTTTGATAAAAAAAACTCTCAACAAAGTGGGAATAGAGGGATCATACCTCAGCATAATAAAGGTCATATATGACAAACCTACAGCCAACATCAACTTTTTTTAGCAAAAACTAAAACCATTTCCCCTAAAAAGAGGAACAAGACAGGGATGTCCGCCTTCACCACTCTTATTTATCTTAGTACTGGAAGTCCTAGACACAGCAGTCAAAGAAAAGGGGAAAAAAAGCATCCAAATTGGAAAGGAGGAAATAAAACTCTCATTATTCATAGATGACATGATATTGTATATAGAAAGCCCTAGAGACTCCATCAAAAGACTACTAGATTTAATAAATTAATTTGGCAATGTAACAGGATACAAAATCAACACCCAGAAATCTATGACTTTTTATACACCAATAATGAATTCTCAGAAAGAGAAACTATACAAACAACCCCATATACATTGCAACAAAAAATTAAGATACTTATATATAAACTTAACCAAGAAATTTAACGACTTGGACTCAGAAAAGTACAGGACATTGCAAAAATAGAGGAATATATACTAGTAAACAAGTGAAAGAATATACCATGTTCATGGATTGGTAGAATTAACATAATTAAAATGTCCATACTACCCAAGGCAATCTATAGATTCAATGTAATCCCTATTAAAATACCAACAGCTTAATTCACAGATATGAAACAAATACTCCAAAATTTACATGGAACAAAAAAAGACCCTAAATAGCTGCAGCAAGCTTGAGAAAGAATAACAAAGTTGGAGAAATTGAAATACCAGATATCACATTATACTACAAAGGCACTGTAATCAAAACAGCTTGGTACTGGCAGAAGAACAGGCATATAAATCAATCAAACAGAACAGAGAACCCATAAATAGACCCACGCCATTACGCTTAATTAATATTTGACAAAGGAGGCAAGAGCATACAATGGAGTCAAGATAGTCTCTTCAATAAATGGTGCTGGGGCCCTAACTGGTTTGGCTTAGTGGATAGAGCGCCAGCCTGTGGACTCAAGGGTCCCAGGTTCGATTCCAGTCAAGGGCATGTACCTTGGTAATGGGCACATACCCAGTGGGGAGTGTGCAGGAGGCAGCTGATCGATGTTGCTAACTCTCTATCCCTCTTCCTTCCTCTCTGTAAAAAATCAATAAAATATATATTTTAAAAAACATATTTTTAAAAAAATAAAAATAAATAAATGGTGCTGGGAAAATAGGATGGATTCATGCAAAAAAATGAAATTAGGCCACCAACTTAAACCATATGCCAGAATAAACTCAAAATGGATAAAACACTTAAATGTAAGTCAAGAAACTATAAAAAACCAAGAAGAAACTATAAGCAGCAAAATCTCAGACATCACTCTTAGCAATATGTTTACATGGATACATCTCCTAGGGCAAAGGAAATAAAGATAAAATAAACAAATGGGACTACATCAAAATGAAAAGATTCTGCACAGCAAAAGAAACCATCAACATGTATGGGAGAACATATTTGTAAATGATACATCTGACAAAGGGTTAATATCCAAAACATATAAGGAACTCATACAACTTAACAGAAGGAAGACAAACAATCCAATTAAAAAATGGGCAAAGGACCTAAATAGGCACTTCTCCAAAGTGGATATACAGATGACCAAGAGACATATGAAAAAATGCCCAAAGTCACTAATCATCAGAGAGATGCAAATTAAAATGACAATGAAGTATCACCTCACACCTGACAGAATGGCTACCATCAAGAAGTAAACAAATGACAAGTGCTGGCGAGGATGGGGAGGAAAGGGAACCCTAGCACCCTGCTGGTGGGAATGCAGAGTGGTGCTGCCATTATGGAAAACAGTATGGAGTATCCTCAAAAAATTAAATATGGTATTGTCATTTGACCCAGTAATCCTACTTCTAGTAATATATCCTAAGAAACCAGAAATACCAATCAGAAAGAATGTATACACCTCTATGTTCATAGCAGCACAATTTACAATAGCTAAGATTAGGAAACAGCCCAAATGCCCATGAGTAAATGAGTGGATAAAAAGCTGTGGTAGGACAGGAAGATGGCAGCTGGCAGGACAGAGGTGAAAGAGAGGGTGAGAGTGGTGAGGGGGTTTAAGGGGAGTGTGTGTATGTGTGTGGTGTGTGTGTGTGAGGGAGGGAGGAATAGTCTAATCCTGCAGGTAGACCAGGCTCTCCTGGACAGGGAGCCCCTGCCACTGCTGCGGGCACTCCCCGGGCTGTGGGGCTCAGGCATGGAGCCCATACCACCTTGAAGGGGAGAGTGGCCTCCTCTAAGAACTCAACATCACCATCACCCAGACTGGCCTTGGACAATGCCTGGGACCCTGCAGCCACACCAGCCAAAATCCTGCTGCCTCACTCACAGACCTGCAGACCCTAGGATGTCCACCTCCAAGGGCAGATGGCTCCCACAGCAGAAACTCAGACTTCCCCCTCCTTGGCTGCCCGCCCATAGACGCCGTGATCACACTACTCCAATACGCTGGTCCACCAAGCAGCCACACAGGCAGGCAGCTATGAGCTGCTGGGCTTACGCACGTATCCAACCAAGGATGCACAGCCCCTGCTGCAGTAACTGGGATTTCCCCCACCTCGATTGCCAACCTCCAGTGCACAGATCCTCAGAGTCCGCCACCCCAGCAAGCAACTCCAGGGTGCCTTTGTGAACCTCCGCTGGGTGCACACCTATCCAACCCAGGAAGCATGGCCCCTGCAACAGAAACTCAGACATCCCCCTTCCCAGCTGCCAGCCCACAGACACTGTAGTCATGCTGCTCCAGCGCATGGGTCCACAGAGAGCCCGCCGCCCTGGCAGGCAACTCCAGGATACCTCTGAGAGCCACCACTGAGCACGCACATTTTCAACCAAGGGTGCAAGCTCCACAGCAGAAACTGGGACCTCCCCATCCCTGGCTGCCAACCTCTGGACACTGCGTTTGCATTGCTCCAGCTTGCGGGCCCCCCTAGACTGCCATCCCGGCAGGCAGCTCCCAGGTGCCTCTGTGAGCTGCTGCAATGTGTGAGCATACCCAACCAAGAGTGCACGTCTCCCACAGCAGAAGCTAGGTCTTCCACCTCCCCAGCTGCCAGCATCCAGTCTCCATGGTTGCGACACTCCAACGTGTAGGCCCCATGAGCACACAGCCCTGGCAGATGGCTCCTGGGCCATTTTGTGAGCTGCCACTGGGTGCATACCTCATTAATTAAGGATGCATGGCTCCCTCAGCAGGATCTATGATTTCCCCCTACTGGCTGCCTGCTTCTGGACACCTTGGTGAGTTACAGAAGACTCACCTCCCCAGACAAGGTCAAACTATTTCAGCCAGAGACTCTGAAATTCCCACATTACCAGCTGTTGGCTCCTTCACTCCTTTGTGACTCGCAGAGGGGAATCACTTTGGCCAGAGTCTCACTGCCTCAACTTCAGAATATAGGATATCTGCCCCCCCCCACTGTCACGGGCTCTGGGGCTCTCATAGTGAGTTGCAGAGTGATGCTACCCCAGCAAGAGTCACACAACAATGGCCAAAGTCACAGTACCTGGGCCTCAGGCCCTGAGAGCTCTTCCTCCCAGGCCATGGACTCTGGGAACTCACAGTGAGCACATACAGTGAGACCTCAGACAACCTTTTCCACAAGAGCCGGAACCATGATCACATCCACAATAGCTTGCACAATGAAGCTGGGAGTGAATCACATTGCCAGACAACCCATGGTGCAACTTCATCCACGGAGGAGAAAATAACATTAAAGACCCAACTACATCAGGAGAACCAAAATAGCTCAAGTAGGAGGCTCCACTAGATCACCAAACCAAGGGGATCTGAGAGACTGCACCAAAAATCACCAAATACATAGCACCACCCATAAAGAACCTGGTTAGCAAAGCAATTGGATCTAAGACATAGAAACAATAAAAATGTTACAGTAAAAAATGGGGAGACCTAAAAACAACCCCCAAAAGAAAGAAAAAGAGAAATCACCAGAAAAGGAAATAAATGAGATGGAGTCAAGTAACATGTCAGAGAAAGAATTCAGAGTAATGGTTATGAGGATGCTCAAATGTCTGGATGACAAATACATACAACTCAATGAGAATTATAAGGAGCTGACTGAGAATGTCACCAACATGAAAAGAAATTAAGAGGAAATGAAGATTGACATAGCTGCAATAAAGAACACAGTGGAAGGCTTCAACAATAGACTAGAAGAACCTGATGACCTCATCAGCGAATTAGAAGACAAGGCAGAAAAACCACACAAACACAGCAGGAACTAGAAAGAAAATTTAAAAAGCAGGAGGAGAGCCTAAGGGAGCTTTGGGACGAAACTAAATGAAACAACATCCACATAATAGGAGTATCAGAGGGAGAGGAAGCGGGGCAAGGAATAGAAAAATTGTTTGAAGAAATAATGATAGAAAACTTCCCTAATGTTGGGAAGAAAAAAGCCACACAAGTCCAAGAAGCATATAGAGTCCCAAACAAGATGAACACAAAAAGGCACACACCAAGGCACATCAGAAAGAGACAGACAGTTAGCTACAAGGGATGTCCCATTAGAATACCAACTGATTTCTCAACAGAAACACATCAGGCCAGAAGGGAATGCAATGAAATATACAGAGCGATGCAAAGCTGGGGACTGAATCAAAGAATACTATACCCAGCAAAGCTGTCAATCAAAATTGAAGGTGAAATCAGAAGCTTCACAGAAAAAAAGGGGGGGCTAAGAAAGTTTATTACCACCAAGCCAGCAATGCAAGAAATACTAAAGGAATTGCTGTAGAAAGAAGACATAGAAAGGGAAGAAGGAACACAAGCATAAAGAATAAAAATGGCTACTAACAAGTACCTATCAATAATAACCTCAAACATAAATGGATTAAATGCTACAATCTAAAGACATAGGGTAGCTGATTGATAAGAAAACATGACCCATATATTTGCTGTCTACAAGAGACCCACCTCAAAACAAAGGATTCACACAGACTGATAGTGAAGGGATGGAAAAAAAATTTTCCAGGCAAATGGAAATTTAAAAAAAAAAAAAGCTGGGGTAGAAATACTTATATCTCACAAAATAGACCTAAAAGTGAAGGCCAGAAGAAGAGATAAGGAGGGCCACTTCATAATACTAAAGGGGAGCAATTCAACAAGAGGACATAACTCTGGTAAACATATATGCACCCAATACAGGAGCTACCAAATACATAAAAAAAACTTCTGGAAGATATCAAAGGAGAAATCAAAAGCAATACAATCATATTAGGGGACTTTAATACCCCATTGACACCACTTGATAAATCCTCTAGACAAAAAATCAACAAAGAGACAGCAATCCGAAATGACTCACTAGATCAGATGAACATTGCACCCCAAGGCTACAGAATATACATTCTTCTCAAGTGCACACAGGACATTTTCCAAGATAGACCACATATTGAAACACAGGCAATGTCTCTTCAAGTTCAAAAAAATAGAAATCATATCAAGCATCTGTTCAGATCACAATGGCATAAAATTAGAAATCAACTATAATAAAAACAATGAAAAAAATCAAACACTTGGAGGCTAAATAGTATGCTATTAAAAGTGATTGAGTCAAAGAGATCAAAGAAGAAATAAAAAGCATCCTGGAAACAAATGACAATGAATACAAAATTATCCAAAATCTATAGGACACAGTGAAAGTAGTCGTGAGAGGGAAGTTCATAGCTCTACAGGCCTACATAAAAAAAGGTAATAAATTATCTAAACCAGCAACTTAATGAATTAGAAAGAGAGCAACAAGAAACTCCCAGAGTAAGCAGAAGAAAGGAAATAACAAAGATCCAAGTGGAAATAAATGATATAGAGACCAAAAAAAGCAATACAAAAGATCAATGCAACCAATAGCTGGTTCTTTGAAAGGGATAAACAAGATTGATAATCCTCTAGCCCAGTGGTGGGCAAACTGTGGCTCGTGAGCCACATGTGGCTCTTTGGCCCCTTGAGTGTGACTCTTCCACAAAATACCGACTTCTGCGCATGGGCCACGAAGTTTCAATCGCACTGTACATGCGCGCCCGCACGTGGTATTTTGTGAAAGAGCCACACTCAAGGGGCCAAAGAGCAGCATGTGGCTTGCGAGCCACAGTTTGCCGACCACTTCTCTAGCCAGGCTCACCAAGAAACAAAGAGAGAACCCAAATAAACAAAATCAGAAATGAAAGAGGTGAAGTAACAACTGACACAACAAACATACAAAGGATTGTAAAAAAATACTATGAACACCTCTACTCCAACAAACTGGAAAACCTCAATGAAATGGACATGTTCCTAGAAAAATACAAGCTTCCAAAACTCAATCAGGAAGAATAAAAAAAAAAACTGAATAGGCAAATAACTACTGATGAAATTGAAGCAGTAATCAAAAGTTTTTCAGCAAACTAACGTCCTGGACCTGATGGCTTCACAGGGGAGTTTTACCAAACATTCAAAGTAGAACTAAAACCTATCCTCTTCAGACCTTTTCAAAAAATTCAACAGGAAGGAACACTTCCCAGCTTTTTCTATGAAGCCAGCATTATCTTAATCCCAAAACCAGATAAAGACACTACAAAGAAAAAGAATTACAGGTCAATATCCCTGATGAACATAGATGCTAAAAATCCTCAACAAAATTCTAGCAAATCGGATTCAGCATTACATTAGAAAGATCATACACCATGACCAAGTAGGATTTATCCCAGGGATGCAAGGCTGGTACAATAGCTGCAAATCAGATACATCACATAAACAAATTGAAAGACAAAAATCACATAATCATACAATTGATGCAGAAAAAATATTTGAAAATATCCAACACTCTTTCTTGTAAAAACTCTCGGCAAACTGGGAATAGAGGGATCATACCTCAACATAATAAAAACTTTATATGACAAACCTATAGCCAACATCATATTCAATGGGCAAATACTAAAACTATTTCCTCTAAGAACAGGAACAAGACAGGGATGCCCACTCTCATCACTCCTGTTCGACATAGTACTGGAAGTGCTAGCCATAGCGATCTGACAAGAAGAAATAAAAGGCATCCAAATTGGAAAAGAAGTAAAATTGTCATTATTAGCAGCTGACATGATATTGTACATCGAAAACCCTAAAGACTCCATCAAAAAAAACTCCTAGACTTAATAAATGAATTTGGAAATGTAGCAAGATACAAAATTAACACCCAGAAATCTATGGCTTTCATATACACCAATAAAGAAATCACAGAAAGAGAAACTGAAAAAACAATCCCATTTACCATTGCAACACAAAAAATATGATACATACAAATAAATGTAATCAAGGAGGTAAAGGACCTGTACTCAGAAAATTACAGGATGCTGAAAAAAGAGTTAGAGGAAGACATAAACTAATGGAGAAATATACTGTGTTCATGGATTGAAAGAATCAACATCATTAAAATGTCCATACTACCCAAAGCAATCTATAGATTCAATGCAATCCCCATTAAAGTACCAATGGCATATTTCATATATCTAGAACAAACTCTCCAAAAATTCCTCTGGAATAAAAAAAGGTGCCTAAAAAGTTTGTCCAGGGGGAGACAAGGTGGCGGCCGAATACGTGGACAGGTCCTGTGCCTTCTCACAGAGCAGATAGAAGAAACAGCTGAATCAAATAACATCCACCCAGAATTGGCGAATTAAACACAGCTAGAGAGGCGATCCATGGATGGAAAGGTCAGAGATCGCCTAGAGCAGTGATTCTCAATCTTCCTAATGCCACAACCCTTTAATACAGTTCCTCATGTTATGGTGACCCCCAACCATAAAATTATTTTCATTGCTACTTCATAACTGTAATTTTGCTACTGTTATGAATCGTAATGTAAATATCTGATATGCAGGATGTATTTTCATTGTTACAAATTGAACATAATTAAAGCATAGTGATTAATCACAAAAACAATATGTAATTATATATGTGTTTTCCGATGGTCTTAGGCAACCCCTGTGAAAGGGTTGTTCAACCCCCAAAGGGGTCGCGACCCACAGGTCGAGAACCGCTGGCCTACAGAGAGGTGAGTTCTGGGATCCAGGCTGGAGGGAGAAACGTGCACAGCAGGGACTAGTCTCAGAGGGAAACTGCGCCCCACCAAATTTGCAGCCCTTGGGGTCAGTGTAGCCCTTGAATGTGGAAGGGGGTCCACAGGGCTGCTGGCAGAGGGGGACTCTAGATCTAAGTTCCCAGCCATGAGAGACTGTGCCCAAAAAGGCAGCCTGAAGTTCTACACCTGCCCCACAGTGCCAGGAAGAGAAAGAAGCGAGGTGGCGCTGTTGCTTTGTCTTTATAACTTCCTTGCTTTTACTTGAAAAACCCAGTGCATAGGATCTTTCAATTAAAAAAAACTCTCACTGAGACTGCAAGGGAAAGTTATTTTTGTGGAAACTGGGAATCAGAATAAGGATAGACGAACAAGGAAACCAGCTCTGGGTCAGTCCGTCCCACCAACCCAGTATTAAGTGCGGCAGGGAAAGAAGAATCTAAACACAGGGTTGAGGGGCCATTTGATCCCGAAAACTGATACAAAACCACCACCACCCGGGGGTTGTGTCAGAAATTGACTCTTATTTAAATACAACTGAAGGCAGGCAGAGAAACAAAGTGAGCAGAGACATCCCGTCTGCTTGAAAACAAGGTAGTGGCTAATGACAAGGAGGAGCAGTGGATTGCAGGGAACTTCAACACCGTGCAGACTACCTGATAGGAAACAGATGTGCCAGGTAGAACAGTAGAGAGGGGTCTTAAACCATCCCCCATAGGTAATTGAAGCTCTGCTGAAGTGAACGACCTTCACTACTTTACCTTTTTATTTTTTATCTTTTACTTAAGAAACTAAAACTTTTTTTCTCACTTGATTTTGCTTTTTTATTATTACATTTTTATTTATGATTATTACTATTATTTTACTTGTTTAAGTTTTATTTTATATTTTTTTTATTTTATTTTGAGATTAGTGTTCTACATTCTATTTTTATTTTTATTTTACCATTATTTTACTCTGTCTCAATTTTGCCTTTATTCCAACACTCTCTTCCTCACTCTTCCCCCTTTTTTGTCCTGTTTCTGTTATCCTGTTCCTGCTTTAGTTTTTCTCTATCCTTTATTTTTACTCCATGTTAAAAATTGATCATACTCAAATATCTAATTTCCTCTGCCCTGCTCCAAGTCTATGCACACTTCTCTATTCTCTTTCTTAACTAGCCAAATTTTTTTCTTTTCATTTTCTTTTCTTTTTTTTCCCTTTTTCTTTCTTTCTGTCTTGTTGTTTGCTTGTTTGTTAGTTTGGATTTTTTTTCAGATTTTCTTTTTCTTTCTGTTTTTCCTCTCCTCACTTGTTCTCTTCTTCTACTAATAGCTTAATCAGTTTCAATCACCAACTCAGGCCTATCTACTCTCTACAAATTTTCTTTTATATATATTTTTTAATATATTTTTTCTCTTTTTTATTTGGTTTTTTACTTTTCTTTCTATACACTCATTCTCTTTCTACCTCCTCTATACTGAATTGTGGCCATTTCTCCATTAATTAAATTCCTTGACCTTACCTTCTGGAAATAAGCTCTGCCTCTTCAGATTAATCTGGGTCTTTGTGGTTTGGGTGTTTGTTGTTTGCATTTTTTGGATTAGTTGGTTGTTTTTTGCATTCTCCTCTGGGTGTTTGTTTTTTGTGTTTATTGGATTAGTTGTTGGTTTTTTTGTAGTTTTCTCCCCATATACATACATTTTCCTCCCTTCTTTTTTCTTCTCTTTCTTTTCTCTCTTACATTTTTTCCTTTTCTCAATATCATTTTTGCACTCGTCTCTCTCCCCTAATTCTCTTATCTCTGGCGGTCAACTTTATTTGGGGTTATTTGTATCATGAATACATTTGTGTTTGGTGCACTGAGTATTGTGACTCCTCAAGTTGTATTTTGTGCTTTTAAGTCAACAGAGGAGGGAGAGAGCTACATAACAAGACACCCTGAGAAGAGCAAACATGGGGGGAAAAAGAAAGAGCCCCCATATGAAAGAAAAAGTAGGAATCACCAGGAAAGGAAGCAAATGAAAGGGAGGCAATCAATATGTCAGAGAAAGAGTTCAGAGCAATGGTCATAAGGACGCTGAAAAGGATGGAAGAATAATTCAAAAATATGTGTAAGAACCAAGGGGAAATGAAGAAGAACCTAGAAGAAATGAAGAATGACATTGCTACAATAAAGAACACAATAGAAACCATCAACAGTAGACTATAAGAAGCAAAGGATCACATCAGTGAGCTAGAAGACAAGGTAGGAAAAAATACACAAAGCAGAGCAGCAACTGGAAAAAAAATAAAAAACAAGAGGAGAGCCTAAGGGAATTTTGGGACAACATGAAATGAAACAACATCCATATAATAGGGATACTGGAAGGATCAGAAACTGAGCAAGGATTAGAAAACCTGTTTGAATAAATAATGACAGAAAACTTCCATGATATTGGGAAGAAAGATCTCCCACAAGTCCAAAACCTCACAAAGTCCCAAACACGATGAACCCCAAAAAGCCAACACCAAGACACATCATAATTAAATTGGCAAACACCAACAACAAAGTAAGAATCTTAAAGGCTGCCAGAGAGAGACAGAGAGTTACCTACAAGGGAATTCCCATCAGACTATTGACTGATTTCTCAACAGAACACATCAGGCCAGAAAAGAATGAAATGAAATATACAAAATCATGCAAAGCAAGGGTCAGAATCCAAGAATACTGTACCCAGCAAGGCTATCAATCAAAGCTGAGGGTGAAATCAGGAGCTTCAAGACAAAAAAGGACTAAGGGAGTTTATCACTACCAAACCAAAAATGCAAGAAATGCTAAAGGATCTGCTGTAAAAAGAAGAAATAGGAAGGAAAGAAGGAACACAGGCATAAAGAATAAAAAAGGTGACAAACAAGTAACTATCTATAATAAGTTTAAATGTAAATGGATTAAATGCCCCAATCAAAAGACATAGTGTAGCTGAATGGATAAGAAAACTTGACCCATATATCTACTGTCTACAGGAGACCCACCTCAGAAAAAAGGACTCACACAGTCTGATGGTGAAGAGATGAAAAAAGGTTTTTCAGGTGAATGGACATGAAAAAAAAAGCTTGGGTAGCAATACTTATATCTGAAAAATTAGACATCAAAGTGAAGGCCATAACAAAAGATAAGGAAGGCCACTTCTTAATACTAAAGGGAGCAATTCAACAAGAAGATGTAACTCTGGTAAACATATATGCACCCAATACAGGAGCACCCAAATACATAATAAAAAAACAACTTCTGGAATACATCAAGGGAGAGATTAACAACAATACAGTCATAGTAGGGGACTTTAATATCCCACTAACAACACTACTGAACCAATCCTCTAAACAAAAAAATCAGCAAAGATACAGCAATCCTAAATGTCTCACTAAATCAGATGGAATTAATTGACATCTTCAGAACATTTCACCCCAAAGCCACAGGATATACATTCTTCTGAAGTGTACACAGGTCATTTTCAAAATTAGACCACATATTGGGACACAGACAAAGTCTCTTCAAATTCAAGAAGATAGAAATCATACCAAGAATCTTCTCAGATCACAATGGCATAAAATTAGAAATCAACTACAATAAAAACAATGGAAAAAATTCAAACACCTGGAGACTAAATAACATGCTATTAAACAATGATTGGGATACGAAAGAGATCAAAGAAGAAATAAAAAGCATCCTGGAAATAAATGGCAATGAAAACACAGCAATCAAAAATTTATGGGACACAGTGAAAGCAGTCTTGAGAGGGAAGTTTATAGCTCTACAGGCCGACCTCAAAAAACAAGAAACAATGGTAATAAATTATCTAACCGTACAACACAAAGAGTTAGAAAGAGAGCAACAAGAAAAGACTACGTAAGCAGAAAGAAGGAAATAATAAAGATCAGAGCAGAAATAAACAACATGGAAACCAAAAACTCAATATAAAAGATCAACAAAACCAAGAGCTGGTTCTTTGAAAGGATAAACAAGATTGATGAACCTCTAGCCAGGCTCACCAAGAAGTAAAGGAGAGGACCCAAATAAACAAAATCAGAAATGAAAGGGGTGAAGTAACAACTGATCCCACAGAAATACAGTGGATAATGAAAAAATACTATGAATAACTCTATTCCAACAAAATGGACAACCTAGACGAAATGGATATATTCTTAGAAAAAGACAAGCTCCCAAAACTCAATCAGGAAGGATAAAAAAACCTGAATAGTCTGATAACTACCAAAGAAATTGAAGCAGTCATCAAAAATACTGCAGCAAACAAAAGCCCTGGTTTGGATGGCTTTATAGGGGAGTTCTACTAAGCATTCAAAGAAGAACTAAAACCTACCCTCCTCAGACTATTCCAAAATAATTCAAGAGGAAGGCACACTTCCAAGCTCTTTCTCTGAAGCCAGTATTACCCTAATTCCAAAACCAGATAAAGACATCACAAAAAAATAGAACTACAGGCCAATATCCTTGATGAACATAGATGCTAAAATCCTCAACAAAGTTCTAGCAAATTGGATTCAGAAATACATAAGAAAGATCATACACAATGACCAAGTGGAATTTATTTCAGGGATGCAAAGATGATACAATATCCACAAATCAAAAAATGTGATAAAACACATAAACAAATTGATATACAAAAATCACAGACATAATCATATGAATCAATGCAGAAAAAGCATTTGACATAAATCTAACACCATTTCTTGATAAGAACTCCCAGCAAAGTGGGAATAGAGGGATCATACCTCAACATAATAAAAGCCTTATATGACAAACCTACAGCCACCATTATACTCAATGGGCAAAAACTAAACTCATTTCCCCTGAGAACGGCAACAAGACAGGGATACCCACTTTTACCACTCCTGTTTGACATAGTACTGGAAGTGCTAGCCATAGATACAAGACAAGAAGAATAAATAAAAGGCATCCAAAGTGGAAAAGAAGCAAAACTATCTTTATTCTCAGATGACATGATAATATACATAGACAACCTCAAAGACTCCATCAAAAAACTACTAGACCTAGTATATGAATTCGGCAATGTAGCAAGATAAAAATTAACAGCCAGAAATCTATGGCCTTTTTATACACCAACTAGAGGCCCGGTGCACAAAAATTTGTGCACTCGGGGTGGGGGGGGGTCCCTCAGCCTGGCCTGCGCCCATTCACAGTTCAGGACCCTTTGGGGGGTGTCCACCTGTCAACTTAGGCCCATTCCCCGGGGGATCAGGCCTAAGCTTGCAGTCAGACATCCTTCTGGCAGCCAGGGAGCCCTCGGGGGATGTCTGACTAAAGGCTTAGGCCCCCAAGGGATCAGGTCTAAACCGTTAGTTGGACATTCTTAGTGCTGCCACGGAGGTGGGAGAGGCTCCTGCCACCACCACTGCGCTGGCCAGCCATGAGCCAGCTTCTGGCTGAGTGGCACTCCCCATATGGAAGTGCACTGACCACCAGGGAGCAGCTCCTGCATTGAGCATCTGCCCCCTGGTGGCCAGTGCGCATCATAGCAACCAGTCATTCTGCTGTTCAGTCAATGTGCATATTAGCCTTTTATTATTATTATATAGGATGTCCCTATTTCCCCCTTTTTGCCCCCTCTAACCAGCTCTTGCCCCCCACTTCTCTCTGGCCATCACCATACTGTTGTCTGTGTCCATGGGTTGTGCATATATTTTCTTTGGCTAATCCCTTCTTTAAATTCACTTCTTTAAATTTTTATTTTCAGATAAGTGCTTATAACTGCACTATTATATATTTTCTATTATATCATTTAGAATTAAGATATTTTTTAATTGAACCCTTGTAAATTTTAGCACAATTTAATAAATTATGCTAGAAGCAATTAGGAGATTTTTCATGTAATGCAGATACATTTCAATTAATATTTTATTAATTTTTAATTTTTTAATATTTT
>NW_005370366.1:394503-396854 GCF_000412655.1 Myotis brandtii
ATCACTACCAAGCCAGCAATGCAAGAAATGCTAAAGGGACTGGTATGAAAAGAAGAAATAAAAAGGAAAGAAGGAACACAGGCAAAAAAAATAAAAATTAACACAATAAAGTACCTATCAATAATAATTTTTTAAACGTAAATGGAATAAATGCTCCAATCAAAAGACATTGAGTGGCTAAATGGATGGAGAAAAAAAAAACATGACCCATATATATGCTGTCTACAAGAGACCCACCTCAGAACAAGGGACACACACAGACTGATAGGGAAGGGATGGAAAATCATCTTTCAGGCAAATGGAAATGAAAAAAAAAAGCTGGGGTAGCAATACTTATCTAACAAAATAGAACTCAAAGTGAAGGCCATTACAAGGTATAAGGAAGGCCACTTCATAATACTAAAGGAATCGATACAACAAGAGGACATAACCGTGATAAACATATATGCACCCAACGCAGGAGCACTCAAACACATAAAAAAAACTCCTGGAAGATATCAAGGGAGAGATCGACAACAATACAATCATAGTAGGGGACTTGAACACACCACTGACATCATTGGCTAAATCCTCTAGACAAAAAATCAGCAAAGAAACAGCAATCCTAAATGACTCACTAGATCAGATGGACTTAATTGACAAATTCAGAACATTTCACCCCAAAGCCATGGAATATACATTCTTCTCAAGTGCACATAGGACATTTTCAAAAATAGACCACATATTGGGTCACAAGCAAAGTCTCCCCAAATTTAAGAAGATTGAAATCATATCAAGCATCTTCTCAGACCACAATGGCATAATATTAGAAATAAACTACAATAAAAACAATACAAAAAACTCAAACACTTGGAAGCTGAATAGCATGCTACTAAATAATGATTGGGTTACCAATGAGATCAAAGAAGAAATTAAAAACATCCTGGAAAGTAATGACAATAAAAACACAACAATCCAAAACCTATGGGACACAATGAAAGCAGTCCTGAGAGGGAAGTTTATAGCTCTACAGGCCTACCTCAACAAACAAGAAAAAATGGTAGTAAATCATCTAAATCTACAGCTCAAAGAATTAGAAAGAGAGCAACAAGATAAGCCCAGAGTGAGCAGAAGGAAGGAGATAATAAAGATTAGAGCAGAAATAAATGACATAGAGACCAAAAAAACAATACAGAAAATCAATGAAACCAAGAGCTGGTTCTTTGAAAGGATAAACAAGATTGACAAACCTCTAGCCAGGCTCACCAAGAAGCAAAGAGAGAGGACCCAAATAAACCAAATCAGAAATGATAGAGGTGAAATAACAACAGACCCCACAGAAATACAAATGATTGTTAAAAATTACTTTGAACAACTCTACTCCAACAAACTAGACAACCTGGAGGAAATGGACATATTCCTAGAAAAATACAACCTTCCAAAACTCAATCAGGAAGATTCTAAAAATCCTAATAGGCCAATAACTATTGGAGAAATTTCTCCCAGCAAACAAAAGCCCGGGGGCCAGATGGCTTCATAGGGGAGTTTTACCAAACATTCAAGGAAGAACTAAAACCTATCCTCCTCAGACTTCTCCAAAAACTTCAAGAGGAAGGAACACTTCCAAGCTCATTCTATGAAGGCAGCATCACCCTAATACCAAAACCAGGTAAGGACAACACAATGAAAGAGAATTACAGGCCAATATCTCTCATTAACATAGATGCCAAAATACTCAACAAAATTCTAGCAAATCGGATCCAGCAATACATCAGAAAGATCATACACAATGACTAAGTAGGATTTATTCTGGGGATGCAAGGATGGTACAATGTCCACAAATCAATATATGTGATATACCACATGAACAAATTGAGAGCTAAAAATCACAGTCATATCAATTAATGCAGAAAAAGCATTTGACAAAATCCAACACCCTTTCTTGATAAAACTCTCAGCATGGTAGGAATAGTAGGATCATACCTCAACATAATAAAAGCCATATATGACAAACCCACAGCTAACACCATAGTCAATGGTCAAAAACTAAAACCATTCCCCCTAAGAACAGGAACAAGATAGGGATGCCCACTCTCACTATTCCTGTTCGACATAGTACTGGAAGTACTAAGCCATTGTGATCAGCCAAGAAGAAGAAATAAAGGCATCCAATGGAAAAGAAGAAGTAAAACTGTCCTTATTTGCAGATGACATGATACTCTACCTAGAAAACCCTAAAGACTCCATCAAAAAATTATTAGACTTAATAAATGAATTTGGCAATGTAGCAGGATAAAAAATTAACCCCAAGAAATCTGAGGCATTTCTATACACCAATAGTGAACTTTCAGAAAGAGAGATTAGAAAAACAA
>NW_005370366.1:397079-397577 GCF_000412655.1 Myotis brandtii
TGAGAAAGAAGAACAAAGTAGGTGGGATCTCAATACCAGATATCAAGCTGTATTACAAAGCCACTGTTCTTAAAACATCTTGGTACTGGCACAAGAACAGACATATAGATCAGTGGAATAGAATAGAGAACCCAGAAATCGACCCAAACCACTATGCTCAATTAATATTTGACAAATAAAGCCTGAACATACAATGGAGTCAAGACAGTCTCTTCCACAAATTGTGTTGGGAAAATGGGACAAATAGATGCAAAAAAATGAAAATAGACCAGTAACTTACACCATACACAAAAATGGAATAAAAATGGGTAAAGGACTTAAATATAAGATGAGAAACCATAAAAATACTAGAGGATTCCGCAGGCAGCAAAATCTCAGACATATGCCAAAGCAATTCCTTCACCGAGGCCGCTCCTAGGGCATTGGAAACTAAAGAGAAAATAAACAAATAAAAAGCTTTTTCATAGCAAAAGAAACCATCAACAAAACAACAAGAAA
>NW_005370366.1:397713-398301 GCF_000412655.1 Myotis brandtii
ATAGATACTTTTCGAAAGAAGACATAAGGAAGGCCAAGAGACATATGAAAACATGCTCAAAGTCACTAATTATCTGAGAGATGCAAATCAAAATGACAATGTGGTACCATCTCAATGTGTCAGAATGTCAAAAAATCAACAAATGACCAGTGCTGGCAAGGATGCTGAGAAAAAGGCACCCTCGAGCACTGCTGGTGGGAATGCAGACTGGTGCAGTCACTGTGGAGAACAGTATGGAGTTTCCACAAAAAGCTAAAAATGGAACTGCCATTTGACCCAGTGATCCCACTTCTAGGAATATATCCCAAGAAACTAGAAACACCAATCAGAAAGAATATATGCACCCCTATATTCATAGCAGCTCAATTCACCATAGCTAAGATTTGAAAACAGCCTAATGTTGATGAGTGGATTATAACCTGTGGTATATCTACACAATGGAATACTCCGCTGTGGTAAAAAAGAAGAAATTCTTATCATTTGGGTCATGTTTTTTTTTTTTTAAATCCATTTAGCCACTCGATGTCTTTTCATTGGAGCATTTATTCCATTTATGTTTAAAGTTATTATTGATAGGTACTTTTTTGT
>NW_005370366.1:398335-409987 GCF_000412655.1 Myotis brandtii
GCCAAGAGACATATGAAAACATGCTCAAAGTCACTAATTATCTGAGAGATGCAAATCAAAATGACAATGTGGTACCATCTCAATGTGTCAGAATGTCAAAAAATCAACAAATGACCAGTGCTGGCAAGGATGCTGAGAAAAAGGCACCCTCGAGCACTGCTGGTGGGAATGCAGACTGGTGCAGTCACTGTGGAGAACAGTATGGAGTTTCCACAAAAAGCTAAAAATGGAACTGCCATTTGACCCAGTGATCCCACTTCTAGGAATATATCCCAAGAAACTAGAAACACCAATCAGAAAGAATATATGCACCCCTATATTCATAGCAGCTCAATTCACCATAGCTAAGATTTGAAAACAGCCTAATGTTGATGAGTGGATTATAACCTGTGGTATATCTACACAATGGAATACTCCGCTGCGGTAAAAAAGAAGAAATTCTTATCATTTGGGTCATGTTTTTTTTTTTTTAAATCCATTTAGCCACTCGATGTCTTTTCATTGGAGCATTTATTCCATTTATGTTTAAAGTTATTATTGATAGGTACTTTTTTGTGTAAATTTTTATTTTTTGTACCTGTGTTCCTTCTTCCCTTTTTATTTCTTCTTTTTACACCTGTCCTTTTAGCATTTCTTGCATTACTGGCTTGGTAGTGATAAACTCCCTTAGCCTTTTATTGTCTGTGAAGCTCCTTATTTCCCCTTCAATTTTGAATGATAGCCTTGCTGGATAGAGTATTCTTGGATTCAGTCCCTTGCTTTTCATCACTTTGTAAATTTCCTTCCATTCTTTTCTGGCCTGATGTGTTTCTGTTGAGAAATCATTTGATAATCTAATGGGAGATCCCTTGTACATAACTTTCTGTCTCTCTCTTGCAGCCTTTAAGATTCTCTCTTTGTCCTGAACATTTGCCATCATAATTGTGATGTGTCTTGGTGTGGGTCTTTTCAGGTTCACCTTGTTTGGGATTCTGTGCTTGTGTGACTTTTTTCTTCCCCACATCAGGGAAGTTTTCTGACATTATTTCTTTAAATAAGTTTTCTAACCCTTGTTCCTCTTCCTGTTGTTCTTACACCCCTTTTATTTGTATGTTGCTTCGTTTCATGTTGTCCCAATGCTCCCTTAGGCTCTCCATTTTTCTTTTAATTTTTTTCTCCATTTGTCGTTCAGTTTGGGTGTGTTTTGCTTCCCTGTCTTCTAATTCGCTAATTTGGTCCTCCGCTTCTCCTAGTCTACTGTTGAAACTTTCCATGGTGCTTTTATTGCAGCTATATCACTTTTCCTTTCTTCTTGATTCTTACGTAAGTTGTTGATTTTTTTATTCATCCGGTTTATGAACTGTATGACCCTCATTCTGAATTCTTTTTCTGACATATTGCATGCCTCCGTTTCACTTAGCTGCTTTTCTGGCGATTCCTCCTTTTCTCGCCTTTGGGGGTTTCTTTGTCTACCCATTTTTTATCTCACTGAAGGATCTAGATTTAGAGTAGTGCAGGGGCTGCTCCTTAGGTGGCAGTGGCTCATAGTGTAGTGGCTACTCCTTGTTTAGTTGCAGCAGCAGCTACTAGGCAATTGGGGGCGGCTCCTCTAGTGGGCGGTACTCGTAGCAATGGTGGCTCCTCTGGCTGGTGGGGGGAGACTGCTCACACAGCTGCTGCTTCTTGGACAGGGTGGGGTGCTCCCGAGGCTGCTGTTCCTTGGACAGGAGCAGGCTGCTTACATGGCTGTTGCTCCTCAGACAGGGGTGGTTTGCTCATGGGGCCACTGCTCCTCGGACAGGGGAGGGCTGCTCATGGGGCTGCTGCTCCTCGGACAGGGTGGGCAGCACGTGGCTGCTCATTTTTGGATGGGGCGGGCTGCATGTGGCTGCTGTTCCTAGAGTGGGTGCTGGCTGCTCACGAGCTGCTGCTCCTTGGAAGGGGATTGGCTGCTCACAGGGACTGCCACTCCTGGGTCATGGGCTTGCTGTCTGTGAGGCTGCTGTTCGGGACAGGGGCAGGTTGCTCACAGGACTGCTACCCCTCGTATGGTGGTGGGCTTCTCGCTCTGCTGCTCCTCATATGTGGGTGGGTTTCTTGCACAGCTGCTGCTCCTGGGACGGGGGCGAACTGCGTGTATGGCTGCTACTCGTTCAATGGGTGTGGGCTGCGTGTGGCCTCTGCTCCTTGGACAGGGGTGGGCTGTTCAGGGCTGCCACTCCCTCAGACGTGGGCAGGCTGCTCCTCCTTGGATAGGGACAGGCTGCTCATGAGGCTGCTGCTCCTCAGATGGAGTTGAGCTGCATGGGAGGCTACTGCTCCTCATATTGGGGAGCCAATCGCACAGCTGCTGCTCTTCGAATGGGGACGGGCTGCTCATATAGCTGCTGTTCCTCAGATGGAGGTGGGCTGCTCACACGGCTGCTGCTCTTCGGACGGGTGCGAGCTGCATGTGGCTACTGTTCCTTGGATGGGGGCAGGCTGTGCAGGATTGTCCTTCCTTTGTCATGGGCAAGCTGCTCATGCGGCTGCTGCTACTCAGATGGGGTGGGCTGCTTACACGGCTGCTGCTCCCTGTAAGGGGGTGGGAAGCTCATGTGGCTACTGCTTCTTGAACAGGGATGGGCTGCGCACATAGCTGCTGCTCCTTAGACAGGTATGTGGCCACTCGAACAGCTGCTGCTCCTTTGATGGGGTTAGGCTGCTCCTCCTCAGTCAAGTGCGGGCTGCTCACGTGTCTGCTGCTCATCTGGTCACAGTGACCTGGGCTAAAGCGTTGGGCCGGTCAGAGGGGAGCACACTTCGAAACTCTCTGGAGACTGTGCCCGGGGTGGCTGGAGTCTCAGTGAACATGGGACCACAGTTGAGATAGCAGGTCCCTGGCAGGGGTGGCTGTAGATGCCCTGGTGTTTTCTGAGGGCACCCGGGGTGGAGGTGAGGCTGGGCTCCCAGTCACAGCAGCTCTCCCCTTCAAAAAGGCAAGACCTCTGAGAAAGAGCCAGCTGCTCCCGGACTGTTTGCAATGGTAGCAGAGGCTGCCTAGTTAGGCGAGCCTGGTTAGCCTACCCCCGAAGGTCAGATGTCTCTCGATTTCTATCTTCTTGAATTTGAAGAGACTTTGCCTGTGTCCTAATATGTGGTCTATCTTTGAAAATGTCCCATGTGCACTTGAGAAGAATGTATATTTTGTATCTTAGGGGTGTAAATTTCTGAGATGTCTATTAAGTCCATCTGATCTAGTGAGTCATTTAGGATTGCTGTTTCTTTGCTGATTTTTTGTTTAGAGGTTTTATCCAGTGATGTCAGTTGTGTATTAAAGTCCCCTTCTATGATTGTATTTCTGTCATATCTCCCTTGATATCTTGCAGAAGTTTTTTATGTATTTGGGTGCTCCTGTATTGGGTGCATATATGTTTACCAGAGTTATATCTTCTTGAATTGCTCCCTTTAGTATTATGAAGTGCCCCTCATCTCCTGTTATGGCCTTTACTTTGAGGGCTATTTTGTCAGATATAAGTATTGCAACCCCAGCTTTTTTTTCATTTCCATTTGCCTGAAACATTTTTTTAGATCCCTTCACTATCAGTTTGTGTGAATCCTTTGTTCTGAGGTGGGTATCTTGAAGACAGCAAATTTATAGGTCATATTGTCTTATCCATTGAGCATCCCTATGTCTTTTGATTGGAGTATTTAATCCATTTACATTTAATGTTATTATTGATAAGTACTTGTTTGTTGCCATTTTTATTCTTTATGCTTGTGTTCCTTCCTGCCTTTCTATTTCTTCTTTTTCAGAAGTTTCTTTAGCATTTCTTTGATTGTTGACTCAGTGGTAATAAACTCTCTTAGCCCTTTTTGTCTATGAAGCTCCTGATTCCACCTTCAATTTTGAATGATAGCCTTGCTGGGTATAGTATTCTTGGATTCAGTCCCTTGCTTTGCATCTCTTTGTATATTTCATTCCATTTCTTTCTGGCCTGGTGTGTTTCTATTGAGAAATCAATTGATAGTCTAATGGGAGATCCCTTGTAGGTAACTTTCTGTCTCTCTAGCAGCCTTTAAGATTCTTACTTAGTCATTGATGTTTCCCAATTTAATTATGATGTGTCTTGGTGTGTGTCTTTTTGGGTTCATCTTATTTGGGACTCTATGTGCTTCTTGGACTTGTGTGGCTTTTTTCTTAGCAACATCAGGGAAGTTTTCTGTCATTATTTCTTCAAACAGGTTTTTTATTCCCTGCTCCACTTCCTCTCCTTCTGGTTCCCCTATTATGCAGATGTTGTTTTGTTTCATGTTGTCCCAAAGCTCCCTTAGGCTCTCCTCCTGCTTTTTAAGTTTTCTTTCCAGTTTCTGCCATGTTTGTGTGTTTTCTCGTACCTTGTCCTTTAATTTGCTGATGCTGTCCTCTGCCTCTTCTAATCTACTTTTTAAGCTTTCCATTGTGCTCTTTATTAAAGCTAGGGCATTTTTCATTTCCTCTCAGTTCCTTTTCCTGCTGGTGACATTCTCATTCAGCTCCTTATAATTCCCATTGAGTTGTGTGTATTTGTCATCCAGCCATTGGAGCATCCTCATAACCATTACTCTGAATTCTTTCTCTGACATGTTACTTGCCTCCATTTCATTTACTTCCCTTCCTGATGATTTCTCTTTTTCTTTTCTTTGGAGATTGTTTTTTTGACTCCCTATTTTTTGCTGTAACGTTTTAATTGTTTCTATGTATTAGATCTAACTGTTTTGCTACCCAGGTTCTTTTGGCAGTGCTGATATGTAGTTGGTGATTTTTCGGACCCAGTGGTTTGGTCTCTCAGGGCTCCTGGGCTTGGTGATCTAATGGAGCTCCCTACTTGAGCTATTTAGGTTCTTTTGATGTAGTTGGGTCTTGAATGTTAGTTTCTTATTCATGGATGAAATCTCGTCACAAATTGGCAATGTGACTCACCCCCAGCTTCATTGTGCAAGTAGTTTTGAATGTGAGCGTGGTTCTGGCTCTTGTGGAAAAGGTTGCCTGGGGTCTCACTGCAATGTGCTCACTGTGGGTTCCCAGAGTCCACAGCCTGGGAGGAAGTAGTCTCAGGGTCTGAGGCTCAGGTACTATGACTTTGGCTGGTGTTGTGTGACTCTTGCTGGATTAGCATCACTCTGCAAGTCACTATGAGGGCCTCAGAGCCCGTGACATTGCGGGGCATGTGTCTCATAGTCTGTGGTTGAGGCACTGGGATTCTGGCCAAAGTGATTTCCCTCTCTGAATCACAAGGGGGTTCAAGAGCCAGCAGCTGGATATGTGGGAATCTCAGAGTCTGTGGCTGAAACAATGTTACCTTTTCCAGGGAATGAGTTCTCAGTAATTTACCAAGGTGCCCAAAGGTAGGCAGCTGGGAGGGGGATGTTATGGATCCTGCTGAGTGAGCTGTGCACCCTTGGTTGGAGAGGCACATTCAGTGGCAGCTCACAAAGGTGCCCAGGAGCCGTCTGCCCACACACTGGATCAGAGAGATTGTGGGGTGCCACTGGCCCCATGGAAGGAGAAGTCCCTGTTTCTGCTTTGGGAGCTGTGCATCCTAGGTTGGATACGCATGCCCTCCAGCTGTTTACAGAGGCACCTAGGAGCTGTCTGCTTGGGCAGTGGGCTCAGGGGTCCTGTATGCTGGAGCGGCGCTACCACAGAGACTGGATGCCGGCAGCCAGGGTTGTGCCTTGTGGCAGCTCAGAGAGGCATCCGGGGGCTGCCTGCTGGGGCATCAGGCTTAGGGGGTGTGGCAAGCTGGCATGGCCATGGCATACTCAGCCCCATGGCGCCTTAGGTGCCACACCAGCTCAGCCAGGTTCAGTGACCCTGAGAGGAGGCGGTGAAGGATTGAGAAAAGACAGACAAGGGAAAACGCTGGGTCTGGGTGGGACGCTGCTCCTGGATGGAGAGACAGCACCATGGACTATAAGCCATGTCTTTATTTTATAGCCAGATTTCATGAGGCAAAGTAAGGGTGTGGTCAAGATGTTTACAACATTCTCATGGGTTTCAATCCTACTCAATTACATGCACCTGAACTCTATCAAGCCCACATCACTCAGACACGTGGGGCCACATGTTTGGACCATAAGCTCAAGCTTGCAACAACTATAGCTGTTGGCTATAATTGTGCTGGGAGGGCTCTCCCCTCCGAGCTGGGACTTGCACGTGGCAATGAGAGAACTATGCCCTCTCATTAGCCTGAGGCTTGAACCTGTCCAAACACTGTAGCTACTCTCCACAAAGGGACTTGTGCGCTGGATTAGTACAACTTCAGTGACTGGAGGTCGGCAGCCGAGGAGGGGGAAATCCGAGTTTCTCCTGCCAGGAACTTTTACCCTTGGTTGGATATGAGTGCACCTAGTGGTGGCTCACAGAGGCACCCAGGAGTTGACTGCCAGGGCGGCGGACTCAGGGGGCCTGTGTGCTGAAGCCACACAACTGCAGTGTCTCTGGGCAAGCAGCCAGAAAGGGTAAAGTCTGAATTTCTACTGTCGGGGCTGTGCACCCTTGTTTGGATATGAGAACACCCAATGGGGGCTCAAGGAGGCACCCAGAAGCTGCCTTTGGGGCAGTGGGCTCAGGAGGCCTGCATGCCAGAAAGGCTCAACTGCAGTGTCCAGAGGTCAGCAGCTGGGGAGGGGGAAGTCCCAATTTTTGCTGCCTTTTGCCCTTGGTTGGATTCTCACATGCCCAGCTGGGGCTCACAGAGGCACCTGGGAGCCGCCTGCCAGGGTGACAGGGCTCAGGAGGCCTTCGCCCTGGAAAGACGCAAATGCAGTGTCCAGCGGTTGGCAATTGGGGAGGGTGAAGACTCAGTTTTTGCTGCCGGGGCCTTTCGCCCTTGGTTGGATTCGCATGTGCCCAGCAGCAGCTCACATAAGCACCTGGGTGCTGTTTGCCATGGCAGCGCACTCAGCGGGGCCTTTGCACTGAAGCCGCATAACCGCTGTTTCTGTGGGCAGGCAGCTGGGAAGGGGGAAGTCCGAATTTCTACTGCTGGGCCATGCATCCCTGTTTGGATACAAGCACGTCCAGCGGAGGCTCACAGAGGCACCCGAGACTGGCCTGTTGGGCAGTGGTCTCAGGAGGCCTATGCGTTGGGATGCGTAACTAAGGTGTCCGGAGGTCAGCAGCCAGGGAGGGGGAAGTTACACTTACTTCTGCAGGATCCGTGCACCCTTGGAGGTGGATGTTCTAGGGTCTGCAGGTCTGTGGGCTGGGCAGCATGATTTGGCTGGAGTGGCTGCAGGGTCGCGGGCAGTGTCCAAGGCCAGTCTGGGTTGTGGTGTTGATGAGTTCCTAGAAGGGGCCGCTCTCCCTTCAAGATGGCGTGGGCTCTGTGCCTGAGCCCCGCAGTCCAGGGAGTGCCTGCAGCAGTGGTAGGTTCTCCCTGTCCAGGAGAGCCTTGTCTGCCAGCATCTGATACTCCTGCCAGATTTAACTGTCCCTCCCTCACGCACACACACACCACACACATCCACACACTCTCCTTTCACCCCCTCACTCACTCACACCCTCTCACCTCCATCCTGCCAGCCACCATCTTCCTCATATCTCCCCTTGATTCTTACTTAAGTTGTTGATTTTATCATCCATGTGGTTTATGAATTGTGTGACCCTTACTCTTGAGTTCTTTCTCTGACATATCACATGTCTCTATTTCATTTATTTCCTTATTTTGGCAATTCCTCCTTTTCTTTCCTTTGGGGGTTGTTTCTTTTCTCCCCATTTTTGCTATCACTGAAGGGTCCAGGTGCTGAATTGCACAGGGCCTGTGGCTGAAGCAGCGGGCTTTGCGGGAGTGTTGCATGCCCAGAGTCACAGGAGAGCCAAGGTGCTGGACACACAGGGCCTGTGTCTATGGCAGCTGGTTGGTGGGAGCATCGGGCCCTCTAGAGTCACTGGAGAGCCTAGGAGCCAGGATGCGTGGGGCCAGGGCCAAAGTGGCGGGCCCATGGGGGAGGAGAGAGCACTCTGGAACTCACAGGAGCCTTTGGCCTGGGAGGCTAGATTCCCAGTGTCCATGGATCTGCAGCTGTGGTGGCAGGTCTTTGTCTGGAGTGGCTGCAGGGTTCCAGATGTTGTCTGAAGCCAGTCTGGGTGGTTCTGAGGCTGTGCTCTTGGTCACAGTAGCTCTCCCCTTCTAGATGGCATGAATTCTGTGCCAGCTCTGGCCACTCGGGAGTGCTTGCCTTGCCAATCCTTTTGAGAGTTAGCTGACTACCATGTGTTTCTTCACCCAAAAAAATCTTTCATCATGCATTTTCCAAGGACAATAGCATTCTCCTTCATTATAATAAGCAAAAGTTCAGAAAAAAGTAACTGATATGACAATGTTATCTAATCTACAGTCCATGTTTAGATTTCACCAATTGTCCTAATAACATCTTTTATATCAGTCTTACCGCTGATCCAAAATCCAATCCAGGATCATGCCTTGCATTTAGTTGTCATGACTCTTTAATCCTTTTAATCTAGAAAGTTACTTCAGCTTTCCTGGTCTTTCATAACATTGGTAGTTTTGAATTTTCAGGCCAGTTGTCCCTCAATTTGAATTAGATTCTGGTTATGCATTTGGGTCAGAAATGCTAGGTAAATGGTGCTTTCAGTGCATCATCTGTCTATTCACTACAATGTTACCATTTTTACCTTTGTAATTAACAAGTAGTCTGTGTGAAAGATTTGGAGAGGATGCAAATATCCTGTTCCTCCCCAAACTTTCATCCAAAAGTTTTGGCATCCATGGATGATTCTGCTCTGAATCTATCTTTTCTCTCTGATGGTTACAAAATGATGACTTTCTAACTCTAATCTTTCTACATTTATCTGATAGCATTTGATTTTAAGGAAGACCTTCCCTTTTTTTCTCCATTTATTCATCATCAATGTGGACTTGGAGATTCTTATACAATTCAGTGAATTACAACTCGTTACTGTCATCATTCATTTTGATGCTCATATCACCCCTCATTTGGCCAGTGAGAGCTCTTCAAGCCTCTCCCTGTGTCTTTATGACATGTTCCAAATATTTTGTGAGCACTTCTTTACTTTCTGACATAAGGAGATGTCCCAGACTTTTCTTGTACTTTCTTCTCCCCCACAGGCTCTGAAATCATCTATTTCTTTAAGGATAATTTGTTTATTTTGTGGAGCATAATATTTAGAAACCAGGATATAAACATGCTGTGTGCTTAGATATTAGCAACTTCTTACAGGGAAGCATTCAAGGTAAATTGAAGTCTTTTCTTGGGTGGAGGCAGAAAGCTTCACAGAAAGAGTTTCTAATTGGTTAAATGATGTTTAAGTTCTATTTAGTAAGTCCAGGGTAAATGTTATTCATAGTGTCCCTATTTTTGTTTCCAAACAGATGTTGCTGTGATGGTTGTGTTTGTGGTTATGGAGTTTGCTGTGCTTGTAAAATCCAAGGGGATATCCGTTGTCTATAACATAAACACCTCCAATCTGGCTGTATCTGGCAGCTTCTCTGACCTTTCATTTAACCTCTACATTTATCAATAACAGTAAACTAACCCAAATTTGTGCTCCTTGTGCTTCTACTTTTGGCTAGGACATTGTAACCAAACGAAGGCCGTTGCACCATTGCTGTAATCAGTGTCAGTGTAATCACAGAATCCAGTAGCCAGCCATGAATTCTGGGGTGCAGAGCTGTCCTCACACACCAGCATAGCCATTGGAATAAATACTATGCTTCCTCTAAAAGTATCTCTCAAACTACTCATCAATCCTTTTTAGTACTTTCTATATCAACTTTCTAATGCAGCTGCTTTCCAACCCACACTGTCGTTGGCTGACTTTCACCACATAAACCTAAATATTCAGTGACATGTTATGTCAGCATACTACAGTACAAATAATTGGGGGAAATAAATGGAATAAGCAAACCTCATGGGAGTTACTGCTGCTGTTTACCAACTTCAAAAATGAACATGGAAGGAGTGGTTCAAACTTCAGCAGCTCAGGGCATGAAAAAAATAAAATATTTATCCTACACAATGAATTTTAGCATTCTAAAATTTTTGATTCAACAAATTGCATCTCATGCCCTTTTCATTTCTAAAATTCTTCTCCCAATATAGCACAGTAAATGAAAGTGTAGAAAGGCTTCAATGAAAAAAGGTTTCAACGCCAAAACCGGTTTGGCTCAGTGGATAGAGTGTCGGCCTGCGGACTGAAAGGTCCCAGGTTCGATTCTGGTCAAGGGCATGTACCTGGGTTGCGGGCACATCCCCAGTAGGGGGTGTGCAGGAGGCAGCTGGTTGATGTTTCTCTCTCATCGATGTTTCCAACTCTCTATCTCTCTCCCTTCCTCTCTGTAAAAAATCAATAAAATATATTTAAAAAAAAAAAAAGGTTTCAACAAGATTCCTTCTGAGACATCCCTGTCTGTTAATTAAATAGAAACTGGAACAAGTACTTTTGGCTTGTTATAATATAAAAAGTTGTCTGTGTTATAGCTACAAAGAGATTTTCTACCAATGTATTAATAATTTTATCACTGAATGATAAAATTCTTTCCATATTCTCATATATTTGCTTCTCAATTTTCTACAATGTGCATCTATTATGTTTGTCAGAGACTCAGAAGATAACAATAAACATAATAATAAACATAAGTGTGTAGACAATGGGAAAAGAAAAGCACTAGCCATGTTAGATGCAGATAGGAACCAGATGGGAGGTGGTCCAGGAGAAATGGTCTGGGGAAATAGCATTTATCAAGTCAGTAAGATGTTCTGTGGCTGAACTTTAAAGGTTGCAAAGAGATAAAACATTTAAACATCAACTATAAAAGAACTCATAACTTTTACATGTAGCAGTGTCTTTTGCCAGTTCTCAGAAGAAAAATTTCATTTCAAATAACTATTTTACAGTTTCCAAAATGGTGGCAGATTAAGTGGAAGCTACACTGACACTCCCCCAGGACCAAACTGTAAGTACAACTAAAATATATAAAAAACATCCTGAATAATCAACTGAAGACTAGCTGGAGAGAACCCTTATAACCAAGGAAGTAAAATGGAGACCGCATAGAAACTATACTAGAAGGTGAAGAAACTGAGTAAGGGATAGAGAACCTGTTTGAAGAAATAATGGCAGAAAACTTCCCTAACCTGGTGAAGGAAAAAGTCACATAAGTCCAGGAAGCATAGAGAGTCCCAAGAAAGAAGAACCCAAATAGGCCAATGCCCAGACACAGCATAATTAAAATGCCAAAAATTAAAGACAAAGAGAGAATCTTAAAGGCAGTAAAAGAAACGCAATTTTTACATACAAAGGAGCTCCCATGAGGTTGACAGCTGATTTTTCATTAGAAACTTTAAGACCAGAAGGGAATGGCATGCAGTATTCAAGGTAATGAAAAGTAAGGATCTGAAACCAACACTACTATATCCAGCAAGGCTATGATTCAAAATAAATAGTGAAATAAAGAGCTTCCCAGGTGGGGGGAAAAAAAGGCTAAAGGATTTTACCATCACCAAACCAGAAATGCAAGAAATGTTAAAGGGAGGAGAAACCAAGATGGCGGCATAGGTAAACACTGGAAATTGCTGCCTCGCACAACCACTTCAAAAATACAACTAAAAGACAAAACGGACATCATCCAGAACCACAGGAAGGCTGGCTGAGTGGAAATTCTA
>NW_005370366.1:410939-420717 GCF_000412655.1 Myotis brandtii
GGAGACAAAGAAACAGGTCACAAATGACAGAAATGGAGGAAAGCAAACTACTGGATATAGAGTTCAAAACCACGGTTATAAGGTTTTTCAAGAATTTTCTAGAAACCGCTGATAAATTTAGTGAGACCCTCAAGAAATCTAGTGAGACCCTCGAGGATATGAAAAAGGACCAACTAGAAATTAAGCATACACTGACTGAAATAAAGAATATTATACAGAGACCCAACAGCAGACTAGAGGATCCCAAGAATCAAGTCAAAGATTTGAAATACGAAGAAGCAAAAAACACCCAACCGGAAAAACAAAAAGAAAAAAGAATCCAAAAACATGAAGATAGTGTAAGGAGCCTCTGGGACAACTTCAAGCGAACCAACATCCGAATTATGGGGGTGCCAGAAGAAGAGAGAGAGCAAGATATTGAAAACCTCAATATTTGACAAAGGAAGCAAGAGCATACAATAGAGTAAAGATAGTATCTTCAATAAATGGTTTTGGGAATTGGACAGGTACATACAAAAAAAATGAAAATAGGTCATAAACTTGTACCATACACAAAAATAAACTTAAAGACTTAAATGTAAGTTGTAAAACCATAAAAAATCCAGGAGAAAACATAGGCATTAAAATCCCAGACATCTCTCATAGTAATATGTTTGCTTGGTAAGGGAAACAAAGGAGAAAGTAAACAAATGGGGCTGCATCAAAATAAAAAGATTCTGCACAGCAAAAAAAACCATCAGCAAAATAAAAAGGGAGCCCACTGTATGGGAGAACATATTTGCCAATGATACATCTGATAAAAGGTTATTATCCAAAATATATTAAGAACTCGTACAAACAATCCAATTAAAATATGTGCAAAGGACCTAAATAGACACTTCTCCAAAGTGGACATACAGATGACCAAGAGACATATGAAAAAATGTTGAAAGTCACTGATCATCAGAGAGATGCAAATTAAAATGACAACTGAGGTATCACCTCACAACTGTCAGAATGGCTACCATCAACAAGTAAACAAATGACAAGTGTTGGAGAGGATAGGAAGAAAAGGGAACCCTAGTACACTGCTGGTGGGAATGCAGACTGGTGCAGCCACTATGGAAAACAGTATGGAGTTTCCTCAAAAATTAAATATGGAACTGCCATTTGACCTAGTAATCCCACTTCTAGAAATATATCCTAAAAATCCCAAAACACCAATCAGGAAGAATGTATGCACTCCTATGCTCATATCAGTGCAATTTATAATAGATAAGATTTGGAAACAGCCCAAGTGTCCATCCATAAATGAGTGGATAAACAAAGCTGTGGTACATTTACACCATGGAATACTTTGCACTTGTTAAAAAGGAGGATCTCTTACCCTTTGAAACTGTATGGAGGGACCTGGTGAGTATTATGCTAAGAAAATAAGCTAGTCAGAGAATGACAAGGTCTCACTCATATGTGGAATCTAAAAACAAAATAAAGTGGTGCACAAAATAGATTCAGAGCCTGTCCAGTATGGCTCAGTGGTTGAGAGTCGACCTATGAACCAGGAAATCCTGGTTTGGGCACATGCCCCAGGTTGTGGCCTCAATCCCCAGTGGTGACTCTCATTGATGTTTCTATCTCTCTCTCTCTCCCCCTCTCTGAAATCAATAAAAATATTTTAAAAAATAGATTCAGAGACATAGAAACATAGAACAGACTGCTTAATCTCTGAGGGAAGGCAGGGCTGGGTGGGTGGGTGGGTGGGAAGAGATTAACCAAAGAACTTATATGTATATATGCATAACCCATGGATACAGACTATAGTGTGGTAAAGGCCTGGGGCAGGGGCGAGTGCAGGCTAGAAGGGATCATTGGGGGAACAAAAGGGACATCTGAAATTCTTTCAACAATAAAGATAACTTTTATTTTTAAAAAATACTACTTTACCTTTTGAATCCCAAGAAGAAGTTGCCTGCCTTTGGACTCTGGAAATCTGAGTCTCTGTATGCATAGTGTAGGGGTCCAATCCAAGTTGCCATAAGGTACAGAAAGAGGCTGCCTCACAGGGGGCATTGGTTTGGTGGCCACCATGTGCCCCAGACAGCCCCTTACACTGCTCTATATCAGCACATCAAAGAGACACATTCATTCAACCAACATGTCAGGCTACTCTGCTAAGCATCAATAGTACAAAGATCAATAACACATGGTACCTGTCCTCAAAGGATCAGAGCAGAAAGGACAGGATGGGGAAAATGGTACATTTAAAGAAAAGAAGGCTTTTTGGGTGAATTTGCTTGTAAAGAGAAAGAAAAGAATAAATAAAAAGGAAGGAAGAAGAGAAGAGGGAAGGAGGGAGAGAGGAAAGGAGAGAGGGAGGGAGGGAGGGAGGGAGGGAGGGAAGAGGAAAGGAGGAGGGAAAGAAGACCCCACACTTTCCAGTCCCACATATGTGACAGACTCTTCTTCTTTGTGCTGGTGAAGGGTAGCTTGTCTCCTCTCTCCCTGGCGGAGGAAGACCACCCAATACCTTCCTTTTTCTCTCACCCAGAGTATAGAACAGCACCTTGCATTCTATTTAATAAATATTTGGTGAAGGAATGAATTGATTTATTGACTTTTTGAGGTAATCATTTGGGAAAAATGAGCCAACTAATTCAAAATAGCAAATGCTACTATTTCCATTAATCAACCCAGTAACTCTTGATGTTACCCTCCCTTGCTTTCTCTACTCTGAAGAACACACACACCCAATAGGCATCTTACCACTGACACAAATAAAACTTTTCAAACTTATATTAGGGGAAAGTTACTACAACTGGATGTTAATTTTGCAAAAACAGTTGTGATAGTGTTAGACACCCTGATAAGTTTAGACCTCACACAGATAGGTCCAGGCAACACTGGGGGCAGAGAGCCTGTCCTTATATTGCTCAGCCCCACCATCACCACATTTGTCCACACCTGCCTAGTGGCCCTGGCTAAGTGGCTAAAGCTATCAATGCCTTGGTTTCCTCACTATAAACTAGGGACAACCATGAGATACTATGGAGAATCTGACCTTGGTGAACTCATCAAGTGATGGCTTTTGTTATATTTTATGTCTGAACCTTGTGTCCTCCCCCCACACATGCCACATTCAGAACCCAGATGCATCATCCATCTACTTGCAGCCCTTAACTGAAGCACCAACCAATTCTTTTCTCTTCAAGCTTGATGTACTGAAATAGAGTCATTTGGTCAACGAGTATTTACCAAGAATATTTACTAGGTGACTGGTGTTGTGCTGGGGCACTGGGCAAGCAATGTTAACAAGACCCACACAAGGCCTGCTATCTTGGGGCTCACAGGCTAGGGAAGGGACAGGGGGAACTCTCTGCAGTGTGGAGAAGGCATGGGGTACTCAGGGTGCCCAGGAAAGGACCTAGAGGGAGAATTGTCAGAGCCGAGGATGAGAAGGACTCAGGCAAATACAAAGTGCCAAGATGGCTCCAGACAGAAGGAACAATGTGTGCAAAGGACCAAAGGGTAGCAGATTACTATGTTTACAGGACTTTGTAAGCATTACTATAGCAGGGGTGCAGAATAGCAGGTGGAAGGTGGCCAGACATGGGCTGCAGCAGAAAGCACAGCTGGATTGAGGAGCAGCCGGGTGAGTCTTATAGAGGAGTGAAGCCATGGGTGCAATCCCAGCTGGGAAATCAGAGGGATGGGCAGTGTAATCAGGGTAGAATGACACTCAGGCCACAGGTGCAGAATAGGTATTTCAGATTCGACCAGCGGAGGCAGGAGGTCAGTTAGATGGCTGCCTGAATGGCCCAGGTCAGAGCTCATGACGGCTTAAAAAGGATAATGGCAGTTGGGATTAAAAGTGACATTAGATGGAATTAGATGTTTAGGAGGAAAAGTGTGGTGGTTTTGAATATAGAAGTGAAAAGATGAAGATGTTAAGAATGACTCCCAGATTTCTGACTTGAGCACCTGGATGAGTTTTCTGAGACGAGGAAAACAAGCAGAAGAGCATATTTGGAGGAAGAGACCATGAGTTCTGCTTTGGGCTTGGTGAGATGGAGGTGCCCTTGGAACATCTGAGTGCACATAGTTATTGGACATGGAGGAGGTGAGTCTGGCACTCAGAAAGGAGATCTGGGTAAATGAGATCAGGGTTTGCTGGGTCATAGACGGTGGTGATTGGATGCTGGGAGTGAAGACAGGGCCAGATTGCCCAGTGGGCAGAGTAAGAAGGCCTTCAGGGTAAGCAGGAACCAAAAAAAAAAAGATTTTGAAAAATTTTTACATTTTGTATCTCAAAAAGTTCAAAAAACTCGTCCTCATGGGGAAAATCAGCACTTGGTTGAGCCACCATTAAGTCTGTTTTACAGTCTAAATAAATTTGAATTTGGATTTATCATAGGCAGGAGGGGGGATCACTGGCATATTTAGGCTCCCTAAAGATCCTGCTCCAGTCCTGAATGTGAACATCACTACAGTAACCTCAAAGCCACCATGAGAAACATGGGCTTTAGAAACCAGAGGTGATGGCCCTCTACAGGTGCTCACAGGAACCTGCAGGTAACAGCTTGGTCAGAAGCCAGCTGGTGGCACTTTCTGAGACCCCCCCAATCTGCAGGACCTTGCAGGTGACATCTACTTAGTTGACCCTTTAATTCATAGTATGTGGTCTGGGTGTTAATACATTCCTCTGTAAAGTAGAATTTTTGCATTTCAAAGGAGAGGTTTGGGAGACTGTACCTAAACTGAAATGCAGAAATCTGCTGATCTTCATTTCAAACTCTGAGGTAGGTCTTTGAGGAGAGAGAGGCCTATGTCCTGGCCAGGGGGCTGCTTTCCTGACAACTTCCAAGTCACATTACATAGGTGGCCCGGTACACCCACCTGCTTGTGTGGACAGATCCATAGCTCGGCCACCACTTCTCAACTCTGTTTGTATCCAATACCACCCATGTCCCCCAGACACTCTGACTCTTTAGATACTAGTCATTTATAAAGACTCTGTAAAGTAGAGGTGAAGGCCAGCATTGGTGAAACTTAAGGTTTTACTCAAGTCACAGACCACTCCTGCTGAAGGTCCATAGCTGGAAGGGGTATGGCCCCCAGAGCCCAATAAGCTGCTTTTCCATAAAAGCATTCTCGGATAAATAAGCACTGGGCCCTGTAAACACTCAGTCCTCTGAAGAGATAAGTATTCTCAAGGTGCATCAAAAAAACTGGCACAGTTCAGCATGTTATTAACAGTGCTGGTTATTTTCTCTGGGTTATCACGTAAATTCATGTGGAAAGGAGGGGCGTGAGGGAATTCTGTTTATCTGCCGAGCAAGAGTTACTGCTTAACCAAGCCATGTGTGATAAGAGACCAGCAGGTAAGAATCGGTATTTTTTCTTGGAAGTTAGTAATTAACTTATGAAAAGCACAGAGATGTGCTGGGCTGATTTGACCAAGGTTCTAGAAGGCGGCACTCACCTCTCACTCACCCTGTGTCAGCAACCGACCATGGTGCAAAGAAAAAGCCCAAGGTAACCTCATCAAAATGATTTGGGGATGGGCCACAGATCTATTGGAATTTAAATAAATAAACAAACAAACAAACGGTTTGGCCATTGGAATGAAAGATCTGTGAAAGCCCAGGGTACACTGTAATTCCCTCATCGGGCTTAACAAACCCTAACAGGCCACCTTTTGACTTATGTTACCAACCATACTGTACATGTGCTCCCTGAGGCCACTGTGGAGGTTTAAGGAAAAAGTCATAGTAAATGCTGAGACCAGTGTGAAAGGGAGATGGACAGGGAAGCAGACCTCCTCTGTATGTTCAAGTCTTTTTATGCTCATCATATGAGAAATAGCATTACCCCATACAAGGATATTCTCTTTCAAGTTTACTTCTTGGGAAATAAAAGGGAAAACTCTTTTCTGGTACATTTTCCTTCTAAATGACTTTGGTGGTCTGAATCAGGCACTATGATGTTAGGTGACATAATATATGAAAGAACAGCAGCCAATGGGATAGATAGTCACAACATATCTCTCAGAGATGTAGAGACATATCCACTAACCTCAAAGTGCATCCTGTGAAAAATGCCAAGAATACACTGTAAGAGCCAACCTAATGGCCAATCGTGCAAAAGGCCTACCCTGGGTTTGCCGCAAGTCACTGGCAGGCAAGAAGGTATGTGCCTTCAGGGCAATGAATTGTTCTTGGCATGAGGCATGGTGAGCTTGACTTTGCTCCAAGTATCCTTGCATATTTTTCTTTTCTCCTATGTCTAAAATTGCTTTTTAAATTCTGTTGTTATCAGAGGAGGGGTGTGAATTTTTAACATGTGGCCATCACCTTTTCATCTATTTTCTTCCCTTGAAGAACTGGGCTTTAATACATAACATATTCATTGGGAAACTGCTGCCACAAGTGCTACAGCTTATATAATTCTCTGTTGGTCTAGGAGTGTTTCTCTGCTTCCACATTTTTTTTTTAAGAAGAAGAAGAACATTGTATAGGGGGAGTTTTATGAGCTTGGTGTGAAATCCGGGAAAGTCCCACAGTCAAACTAAGAATATTATCAATGTGCTGTGGATAAAAATTCAGGAACAAATATAAACCCAGACAAAGGGATCATTGAAATTGAAATTATAGTTCATTGCTGCTTATCTGATGGTTAAGGCTACTGACAATCCACTTGCTATACCCTTTCCCTGCGTACACCCTCACGTTCTCATTCCCTATGTCTCCCTCTCCTCTCTTCCTCTTCTTTCTTCTTTTCTCTATGTGCTTCAGTTTGAAATTAATATATTTGGTAATATGAAGGAGACGTACTTGTGGCATTTACCTTGAAAAAGCAATCAATTAACCCTCTATAAGAAAGAAATCCCATCTTTTTCTGATTGGCTGGCAACCAACATTGAAATTTTTGGTTCTGTTTTACTAATCTTTACTTGCCCTATGTGGGGAGCACACATCACTCAGAAAAGTGTCAAATCTGGTATCTGTCAGAACACCTCAAAACTGTTTCAACCCATTCAGTCATATATCCTCCTATATAATAAAGAGGTAATATGCAAATTAACCCTCACGCCCCCACAAGATGGCTGCCTACGACCAGGCTGGCAGGGGGAGTTAGTGAGGGATGACCAAACGACTGAACAAGCAGGCTGCATGGGACGACCAGGCCGGCTGGGGGGTTAGTGAGGGACAACGAAACGACTGAACAAGCAGGCTGCATGGGGCGACCAGGCCAGTGGGGGGGCTGTGAGGGGTGACCAGACCGGCAGAGGGAACAGTTGGGGGTGACCAGGCCAGCAGGGGGGTGCAGTTGGGGATGACCAGGCCGGCAGGAGTGCAGTTAGGGGCGATTAGGCTAGTTGGGGGGCAGTTAGGGGTGACCAGGCCAGCAGAGGGGGGCAGTTGGGGCAACCAGGCAGGCGGGGAGGGGACAGTTGGGGGCAACCTGCCCGGCAGTAGGGGGCAGTTAGGGATGATCAGGCCAGCACACAGAGGCAGTGGGGGCGATCAGGCTGGCAGCGGGGGCAGTTAGGGGCGATCAGGTCGGCAGGGGGACAAGGTAGGGGCAATCAGGCCAGCAGGCAGGCAGAGGCAGTTAGGGGCAATCAGGCAGGCAGGCAGGGCCTAAACTGGCAGTCGGACATCTTTCAAGGGGTCCCGAATTGGAGAGGGTGCAGGCTGGGCTGAGGGGACCCCCCTCTCCGTGCACAAATTTTGTGCACCAGGCCTCTAGTTTAGGATATCAGGATAAAGTCAAAATGTCCCAATTGTTTATTCAGTTTCAACTAAATTGGCGGACTCAGCATTTGAAGTCATGCAATGCAATCAGGTTCACCTCTTTACATAGAATTCAAGGTACTCTATCCACAGACAGTTACAAAATGGTTAAACCTGTAAAGACTTTCCTTTATCCCTGTCATGAGGGATGAACATTGTACTAGTATCAACTCCATGTACATAGACAAGGACAGATGGACCCCAGGTCCCCTAAAACCTCACTTTATCCAACTGAAAGCTGTCTGATGCTGCACCTTTAATTCTGAAGTTTCCCATACAGCAACCATAGCAGGTAGATGGTTCATTCACAGTCACCCTCCTGGTTTCAGAAGAATTGGTCCAGTTTTGGTGCCATACCCTCCATCATGCATGTGCCCAAGAACACACATGTCCACATACACACACATACACACATATGCAAATGCCACATATCACATGTACCTCCCACATACACTATGCATACATATACACACACAGTTCAAACTTTAGGCCCAGCATTCCCTAAGCCTCCCTGAGTGTCTCTGACCAGTGACATCAATAATAACTCCAGTTGGCACATATTTCTGCTGCTTCCATGAATCCTATTCTGCTTGGTTATTCCCACTGCACCCCACCTTGTCTCCAGACAAGTGCCTTTCCCTCAGGCCACAGGTCTAAGTTGATGTCTGGCTTTTTCAACTAAATATATCATTTCTATCTTTGTTTTATTTTTTTTGTTTGTTTTGTGTTTTGTGTGGATTTTTTTTCAATTTTTTATTTGCTTGAGTCACATATTCACATCTATCATCTTAGTCAACTGCCTGTAAGTCTCCTTTTGACAATGGTTTTCTCAGTATAAATTACAATCTATACACAAATGCACTATAATTTACAAATGCAACCTGGGTTTCCTGGGCCATCCCAACCATATCCACCATCTTGGAACCCCAATTTCTCTTCAAACGCGTCTCCTCTCAAGAAGTCCCTAGGAATGTTCAGGACCAAAGCCTTCCTCAGTGACATCACAGAGTCTGTCCCCTCTCTACCCTCCTGTTTCTGCCCCTACTGAGTTCTGCCATCCATGGCTCCAAAAGTCAGAAAGCAGCTGAGCCATGTGAGCTCATAGGACACTACTTCTACTGCAGCCACTGCAGACAATGCCTCTGCGAAGATGCTGCCAGGAGTCTGCACAAAAGCTGTCCCTGCAGAGGGCACAGAAGTTGATGCTAAGGGGTCACCCCCTACCCCCACCATGGCTACCAAATACAAGCATCACCTCCCTGCCAAAAGCAGACCACCTTCCTCTGTCATCTCTGTGTGCAGTATCTTTGCCATGGAGCTCATTAGTGCGTGTCCCTGCACTTTGGGATTGCAGAGACTAGCAAGGCAGCTCCTATGTGCGTCTCCATCCTATCATTCTAGGACCCAGACACATCTAGGACAGGCTTGTGTACAGTGTGAACAAAAGACCACAAATGGTTTCAAAGTCAGCTCCCCCTCCACCCTGAGCATGCATGCTTTCCAGGGGCCTCCTGGCTGTTTCCTGAGAACAGCTCTCCCAAAAGACTCAGCATGCCAGGGTCCCAGGCAAGCCCAGTACATCTAATTGCATTTCCTGCAACACATGAAATACAGCACGGAGAGGACCGAGCTTGGAGATGCAAAAAAGGTCTTGTTCCTCCCATGTTTTTCTCTGTATATATTACAACCTTTAACATAATCTAATCTAATAAAAGAGAAACATGCAAATTGACCGCATCTCTGCTATGCCCAAGCCATGCCCACCAGCCAATCAGAGCGACTATATGCAAATTAACCCAACCAAGATGGCGGCCGACAGCCACAGAGCTGCAGCAAGCAGGAGGCTTGGTTGCCCAGCGATGGAGGAAGCCAAGCTTCCCTCCTGCCCTGGCCAGCTGTGGCCTCCACTCAAGGCAACAAAGTTTCAATTATAGAAGATAAATAAATCCCAGATACCTGCTTCCAGCCAGCCTCCACTGGGAGCTTGGGTGGCTGGGGGCCGTGGC
>NW_005370366.1:421449-435704 GCF_000412655.1 Myotis brandtii
GGGCCGGGTGGGGGCCCCCCCCCCCCCCGAGTGCACAAATTTTTGTGCACCGGGCCTCTAGTGATTTTATAAGGGTGAAGGGATTGTGTTAAAAGGCAAGTGAAACGAATGAAGAAAAGAAGCCACATTCTGGACAGGACAGGGATGCTCTCTCAGCAGTCCTGGACAGAGGACATTGGATCCCTCTGACCAGCCATTCTTCATCCCTGTGAGATGAGACCTGCTCCAGAGGGAAAGTCAGTCCCTCATGTCTGGCTGGCCCTGGAGTTCAATGCTAAGAGCACATCATCATCAGGAAAGCATGGGGCATCCATGGACAGCAAGAGGAGGCACCAGGTCCGTCCTGTGAACACTTTGGCTAATTCATCCTCTCATCCACCCCGTGAAATAGTTTTCTGAGTACATTTTACAGATAAAGATATCAATGCCCAGGAGGGACAGTTGGCCCTAAATCACACAGCTGATGGTGAGTCACACCTGCCTGATCCAAACTCCATGCTCTTTCATGGAATTGAAGCTTTCCTTAGGACTGAAAGGTGGCTGCAGAGGATGGGAGAAATCGAAACCTAAGAACCAGGAAGAATATTTGTTAATTGGGGACTGCCACTTTATGGCATCATAGCTTTTCTAGGAGTAGAGTAGTGGCCCTTGCTGGATCTGTAAGGTGTGTGCATCTCACTGGTCCTGACAGTTAAACCACCTACTGAGACAGTAGGTAGTTCCTCTGTTTCAGGTCTTTGGCATCTGGCCATATTGCTAAATTCCAGGTCACCTAGAATCAGTGACATGTATGTAGAACAGCTTTGAAATCCTCTACAGATTCATACAATGTGGGGCCTGAGCCTCTGTGACTCATGTCAGTGGCATCTCCCTGCTGCCCAACCAGAAGGGAGCTCCAGGTTAATTTTAAGAACTCTTTTATGAGATCTAAATGAAGATCTCCCTGCTCCTGGCCCTTCCCACTTTGGCGCAAATACGTGAGTCAGAAGCTGGGGCCACGTCCTATCCCAGTGATTAGAATCTGACTCTTCAGCTCTAGTTCCACATTCAAAAGTCCAAGCTAAAATACATTCAGACTTTTCAGAGAGTTGATTAGTTCCCCTCTAAAGCTGTCTGCTAGTTCTAATCCCTTCACCAACAAAAGAGTAAACAATTGCTTATATGACTGTAATACAGAGGATTATCTGAGGTTAGAAAATAGGAGTGCTTTTAAAAAAATATTTTCAAGGATGTAATCCGCATAATTAAACATGTTAACAATTAGTTATTTCAAATAATGTCCCCTTCTGTTTAGTATTTTATCACATTTACTATCTCTACAACCAAATATTCAGATATATGCAAGCAAAATTATGTGTACTCCCAGGGTCTGTTTTCCTAAAAAATATATCAGAGTTATTTTATTTAAGTTTTAATACTGTCATTCTGTTTCTTAGGTGCTAAAAGACAAAAAAAATTACAGATTTCCATGAATACTTTTAAAGTTAATTCTGTCCTCCACTAACAAACTCAACTTATCATTTCTTTTTAATCCTTCTTTTCCTTCCTAAATCCTCCCTCTGTTACACAGTCTGTGTAACCCCGTTCAGGGAAGGATGTAGCCATTGCCTCATATGACTCTTCACAGACTCCTATGTTTCTCATATTAGTCCATTTTTTTATCCCCACTCAACTAGAGAGAGATAGAAAGGAAGATAGAAGGCACTGAAGAATGACTCTATTAACTTTATAGCCCTTCAATGAAACTATTACTCCTGCAACTTCTAAGTTCTCATCTGGCCATCTGGGAGACCATGCCAGGACATAACCCTGAGACAAACAAGTACAAAGCTTGTTTGCATTTTGCAAAGAGTTGGAAATCAAATGCATGTGTACTGGCGGCTAAAATCCTAAGTTTCCTAGTTAAACATTGTACAATTCTATACATACATTCCAGCCTGATATGAATGGGGAGGAGGACATTTTCTCCCTCCTCCTCCCCCATAATGTTAAAGTTCTGTTCAATTTAAATCAACACCAGCAAAGATTTTTGAGTTGCAAGGTAACATATTGGTTAAGAGCACAGTTTCTGGAGCCAGACCTGGGTCAGAATTCTGGACTATATCACTCACTATGTAACCCTGTGCAAATTACTTAATATCTCTGTGCCTCAGTTTCCTTATCTGTAAAATGGAGACATTACAGGACATTACCTCATAGGACCTGTGAATATTAAAAAAAGTTATCATTTTTAAAGCTGTTAAAGGGGACTTAGATAAGTGCTAAATAAAGAGAAAAGTGAAAGAAAAACCTAAGGCACACCATTGGTTATACAGAATCTCCCACCTTTAAGGAAATCAACAACTGGGTAGGAACATACAATCAAGGTAAATAGCAGCATAAAGAAACATTTAGCAATCGTTAAATAAGTACTGCCTTTTTTTAGTGTCTGTGAGTAAATATAATAGAATATTTGCCTAAAAACAGACAATAGTCATAAGGTCCTTTAAATTGATAGGGTGATCCATGTTTTACTGTAAGTCATAAAGACAAAAGTCATTTTATTCATGAGAATGGTTAAGTTCAAAACCATTCTAAATAGGGAAAATAATCCATCATGTTAGAGCTTCCTGGTCTGGGTTCCAAATCTGAGCTATTATTTCTACTGCTTCATTTTTTTCACCAGATGGAGTTAAGAGTAAATGAGCTTCTCTCCATGTTTCTGGCCTGCAAGAGACAGATTCAAACATTTTTTTTTTACAATGGCATTAAATGCTAAATGGTGATGAGCATTGAAACTTTAAACAAATGTCATGTTCAGAAATTCACTATGCTAAAAGTTATTGACATCTTTATTTTACTGTTTTTAGTAAAGATGAAAGTCTATTATAAAGTATCCATTTTCTCCAGAGCCCAATATGAGCCTAAAACAGGGATGTATTCTATGAAGAAGAAAGAACTCAAAGAAAAGTCTGTCCTGGAGGGCTTGACCATCTTACTAGAGAAACAAAACATGCTGGTATTTCAGAGACAACCAGAGAATACTATTAAGATGGTATGTAGGGAAGTACCTGGGAGAATAGGTCTTCACTATTGAGAAGAGCCTTCCACTGGGACTCAAGAAGGTGAGTTTTCTGGCAGAGTACACAAAACAGGTAGGTAGGTACATGTGCCTTTGAAGTTAATGTAATGGTTAAGTAAGGGGTTGTACTAAATGCCATGGAGCAATAATCGAGAAGAGACTTCAGCTAGATTAGACTGTACAAAGGAGAAGGTTGGAGCGTGTCAGTCATACCACACCACTAGGATGAGCTCTTAGTGACAGGAAGTCTAGCTCTCACCTTTTCTATTAGTTTCCTAATGAAAATACTCGTTAATGTTCAGATTTTTGAGAATTGGTACATATAATTTTGATAGGCCATGAAAAATAACAGAAAATTGGGAGATAATATGTATTTGATTCTGAGGTCTAATCCTCAACAGTGCAATAAACAGGACAGGGAGTTGGCCCCAGGAACCACAGAAATGACCAAAACCAGAGACTACAGAATGTGCAAGAATCTAGAATGGAGATCAACTGCTCAAAGGTCTTTGGAATCCAGAAAGGACAGGTAACTGTGAACTCAGCAAGATAAGTGGGAAAACAGAGAGAGCACTTATGGGGCAATTGGGGAACACATGCCTAGCCTGAATTATTCAGGGTCAAGGTTTTAAAAATCTCTATTTTCAAAGAACCAGCTCATGGTTTTATTGATCTTTTGTATTGTTTCTTTAGTCTCTATGTCATTTATTTCCACTCTGATCTTTATTATTTCCTTTTTTCTACTTATTCTGGGTTTTTCTTGTTCTCTTTCTAATTCTTTAAGTTGTATGGTTAGATAGTTTATTAGACATTCTTCTTGTTTTTTAGGTAGGCCTGTAATGCTATGAACTTTCCTCTCAGGACTGCTTTCAATGTGTCCAGTAGATTTGGGGTTGTTGTATGCTCATTTTCATTTGTTTCCAGGAATTTTTTCATTTCATCGTTGATCTGTTTGGTAAACCATTCATTGTTTAATAACATGCTACTTAGCCTCCAGGTGTTTGAATGTTTTTTTGTGTTTTTATTGTAGTTGATTTCAAATTTCATGCCATTGTGATATGAGAAGATTTCATTCTTCTTGAACTTGTAGAGACTTAGTTTGTGTTCTAACATGTGGTCTATCTTTGAAAATGTCCCATGTGCACTTGAGAAAAATGTATATCCTGTAGCTTTGGGGTAAAATGTTCTGTAAATGTCAATTAATTCCATCTGATCTAATGTGTCATTTAGGATTGATGTTTCTTTGCTGATTTTTTGTTTAGAGGATTTGTCCAGTGGTGTTAGTGGGGTATTAAAGTCCCCTACTATGACTGTATTGCTGTCCATCTCTCCATTAAAATCCTTCAGAAGTTTTTTTTATATATTAGGGTGCTCCTGTCTTGGGTGCATATATGTTTACCAGAGTTATACCCCCTTTAGTATAATGAACTCTCTTGTTTTGGCCTTCACTTTGAAGTCTATTTTGTCAGATATGAGTATTGCTACCCCAGCGCTTTTTTTTTTTTCATTTCCATTTGCCTGGAAAATTTTTTTCCTTCATCCTCATTCTGTGTGGGTCTTTTGTTCTAAGGTGGGTTTCTTATAGACAGCATATATATGGATCATGTTTTCTTATTCACTCAACTATGCTATGTCTTTTGATTGGAGCATTTAAGTCACATTTAAGGTTATTATTGATAGGTACTTATTTCAACAATAAAAATAAATGAATATATATATGAACAATAAAATGGCAATAAATAGATAGCTATAAATAATTGAATCTAAAAAGAAATGAATAAGGAATCTAATGAACAAAATAAACTGATGAATAAAATAGAACCAGAGGCATGGAAACATGGAACAGACTGATGAATTTCAGAGGGAAGTGTGGGTGGCGGGAAGAGGTTAACCAAAAAATATATGTATATATGCATTGCTTATGGATACAGACAATAGGGTGCTGAAGGCCTGGGGTGGGGCAGGAACCAGGTGGAGGGGAGTAACAAGGGAGAGGGGAGGTGGCATGTAGGGAGGGGGGAAAGGGAGACATCTGTAATACTCTCAACAATAATGATTTTACAAAAGAGAGAGAGAGAAAACTTTCTGCTGCCCAGCAAAACATCTTCAGGCAAAACTGGACCCCCTGGCAGCTCTCTGCCACCTCCAGTATAGATGTTCAGGGTGCAGTCAGTTATAAAGGAAGCAGTTAAGTGCAAAACTAGGACCTGCTTGCTTAAAAGCAAGAAAAGGCTAGAATCAAAAGATGAGACAGCAGGCCTAGACCCTGGGGATTTCAAAAGCAATGGGCAGAGCAGGGAAAACTGAGCAGATCAAGTAAGGTACAAGAGCCAGGTCTGCCCAAAAACCAATCTCAGGACATAGGCAGCCCAAAGTCCTCATGTGAAAATATGCAGTGGGCCCAGCAGGCCAGTCTGGGGCAGGACAAGGTGGGACTAATGCTCTGTGTCCACTTTTCCTTGGGACTTCCAACCAGGATTTCCATTAGATACTCCAATTTCTGATTAGGCTCAGAGTTACTTAATTTTCCTTTAAAAATAAAATACTTTATATTATGAAATTGGTTTTTGTTTCATTTGATTTTTATTAAAATTACACATGTGCTCAGACCAGTGTCAAGACTTGTCAAAAAAAAACACCAGTAACAGCTTCTGCTCCACTTTTCGCTCCCCAAGGCAGCCACAAATCTTTTCACTAATTATTTTTGTATTTGTGTTCATGTCCTTAAATAATCTACACATATTGCTTCTTAATTTTCCCATTTTAGGAATTATCTGTTGAGTCTCAGCCCACCCCTTCATACAAAAGCATACATTTCCTTTCCACTATCTTTCCAATTAAGTTATATTATAATTTATGTTTGACCACTGCTTAGGGATTACTATGATATCTGTGTAAATGCTATTCACAGATTATTCATGTTATTCAGTAGCTATTTTCCTTGGATGATATAATAATTCATTTTCCATGGAGTTCATACTTTTTTCCTTTATTTCTGTGTTCTTATTAATTCAATTCCAAATCTCCTCTAGTTCTGTAAACCTCCTCACAGTACATTCAAATATAAACACATGTACTGACACAATCTCCTCTCCTTTTCTTTTGACCTGGTGGTTTATGCTTTTTTAACTTCAACATCTTATTGTCCATGTAGTGGTGCTACAGGAAGGAGGAGAGCCAAGTATGGATGTTCACTCTGCCATACCTGCCTGGAAGTCCAGAATCACTTAATGCTGTCTAAACCTAATATCTTTACCAATTAATGGCTTAATCAGGACTTAGGCCCTTAGGAAACTGAAATACAAGGACGAAGAGAAGAAGATGCTGAAAATAGAGACAAGGGATTCATTTTCAATGCCCCTGGTTTTAAATTTCCTAACCTGAGCTATGGATTGATCTGAAGGGTCTTGTGGGAGCGAGCCTCTGTCTGGATGAAAAAAGCCATGCTCACAGGAGACGTGGGCACTACCTTGCAGAGAGCACTGACCTTGCATCTTTGCCCTTGGCAAAACATCTTCTGAGGTCACCTTCAGTCAGAATTCTCTGTGATGTGGTATTCCTTCGGACACTGCTATATGCACCTGTGTCTTCTTTCTCAAGGGACAGGGGAATTACCTAATAAAAGTTCATGAATAACCATTGCTTTCTGCGTCTGTGATCCAACTGCTCTTTCTTCCCAAGTATATTGTTCATCACCTGATGACATATTTTCGGTGCCCCAATTCTGTAGCCCTAAAAAGGCTAGGGCTTCATATCTGGTCCTAAGAGACCTGTGAAGTAGGGAGAGTAAGCCATAGACAATTCTTCTTGGCCACTTTCTATCCACTCAGGGCTTGCTCCTTGCCCCAATTCTTGGCCTGTGTGTATTAGAAAGAGCACTGGTTGATAAGACAGATCTGGACTCCTTCATTTACCAATGTGCAAGTTATGAAACCTCTCTGAAGCACTTTATTATTTGCAAACTAGAGATAACCATGCTTTCCTTAAGAATTATGATAATTATATTTAATACATAGAGAATTTCTAATTCCAACAATATAAAGGATTTAATAACCTAGAAACTTTCTCACTATAGTACAATTTAAAATACTAAATAAAATATGAGATTCCTTTAAATTCTTAATGGGTTCTCAAAAAAGGGAACTCTCCAAAGTCCAGAAGTGAAGAGACAATCAAAAATCAGAATGAGACCTGTGTGAGCCCTCACTGTGACAACAAAGGGGAGGAGCGGGAGGAGCAGTTTCAGCCACCCACAGGAGCCAGGAGGTGAAATTGAAACTCCCATATAAAAATACAACTTTCAAAGGAAATCAGGAAACAATGAATTAGGAAACAATTCACCTCCAGCACAGGCAGAGAAAGAGAAGGCCTTTCTATCTCTAACTGGGGTTTTTTAAAAGTTCCCCAGGCCAGATCTCTCAGAAGTTTGGGATGAACATGAAATCTTTGATCACCTAGAAAACCAATGCAGAACCTCTCTGGAGGAACCTGACTCTCAAACTCCAGTGCACACACAGCACATGAAGAAAGAAACCACCATCAGTAAGAGTCAGCAGACAAAACAAACAGCAGGATTCAAATCTTTAGAATTATTGCATAAAGACTAAAAAAAAATAAAACTTTAAATAATCCAGATGTAAGAAACAAAGAAGATGCTATTTTTTAAAAGGAATAGGCAGACTTAGAAATAAATAGAATTCACAGCAATAAAAATATAATTGATGAAATTAAAACATCTTGGTGGATGAATTTAACAGACTATTGGACAAAGCTGAAGGAAGAATTAGTAAACTGAAGATGGACCTGAAGATATTACACAGAATTCCACATAGGAAGAGAAAAGGAAATTAAAGTACATGAAGGATAAAATTAAAATGTCAAGTATCTAACTGGAATTCCAAAAGGAATGGAAACTAGTATTTTAAAAATCATTATTTGAAAATGAGGTATCTAAGTTGCCTAACATATTGAAGCCCCCTATATATAGTATGATTTTTGTTTAGTTATTATATTTATGTAACTTTGAAGCTCAAATACTATTAACTGCAAGAGCTCAGAGATTTCAGCAGGTCTTCTAAAATCTGGTATATTCATGGAATATTACAAATGTAAAGAAACTTAGAGGTGACCTAATAATATAACTTAATGGATAAATCTGAGTTTTTATCCAAACTCTGTCACTTATTAGCTAAGCATATTGCTTAACTCTCTGAGCTTCAATTTCTTTAGCCATAAAATGGGGATAAATGCAACTAATCTTCGAAAAGAGTTTCTGTGAAGATCAAAAGAAATGCATGAAAAACGCTTACTTCAGAGTCTGGCACAGAGTCAGCATCCAACAAATAAAAGATGTCAATATTTCTCATCATCAATTTTCACTTTGAATGAGAAAAGAGGCCCAGAAAAGTTAAATTACTCCCAAGCATCACACAATTATTAGCAATAGACCAGGAAGTAGAATCCAGCTCTCTCAACCCATATTCGTGCTTTCTCTGCCATATTTCACTACCTCCCAAACACAGTGACCGTGCAGCTGCTTTTAAAAGAACCATGGGGCCCAAGATGTTTTCTACCCTGACTTAAGTTGACTAAGATAATGTGTGAGGTCACAATAAGCTTTCAAAACCTGAACAAATGAATACTCGATGGTAAAATTATAGGCCTGTAGGAAGACATTTCAAGCAGAGAAGTGAGAGGCAAATCCAGCACTGTAAGGCATCTCAAGGTAAGAGCAATGGCAGCTCTACTTCTCAGAGGGATGAAGTCTACAGAGGTACTAGTCCCTGGCTCTGACTGTCCCAGGGAACAAGAGCACTTAGGTATCTATCTGTGAGGGAGATAGATACCTCATCCATGGTATATTGCAAATAGACTCTGGAGCTCAACTGAAAAAAATCAGTCAATATCAATCTCACAGAGATTTGTGTGTTTTAGTAGCATCCAAAGCAAACTTGAAATTGTCTATTTTCAGAAATAGAGTTTATTGCTAGGCCCAAGGGAATCTGCAAATGTAGTGTCAATTGCGTACCCAGGAGACCCAACTGTATGCTGCCTACAAGAAACTCACTTCAGATGTAGGGACACACAGAAACTAAAAGAAAGAATGGGAAATCGTGTCCATGCAAATGCAAACCAAAAGAAAGCAAAAGTAGCTATACTTATATCACAAAATAGACTTTAAGACAAAGACTGTAACAAAAGATAAAGAAGGACATCACACAAAAATAAAAAAGTCAATTTAACAAGAGGATTGAACACTTGTAAATATTTATGCAACCAACACAGGAACACCTAATATACAAAGCAAGTATTAACAGACCTAAGGAAGAAATAGGCAGGCAATACAATAATAGTAAGGGACTTTGATATCCCACTTTAATCAATAGATAGATCATCTAGTCAGAAAATAAGTAAGGATACATTGGACTTATATTACATGTTAGACCAGATGGACTTAGTTGGCATGTACAGAACATTCCATCAAAGAGCAACAGAATACACATTCTAATCAAGCTCACATGGAACATTCTCCAGGAAATACCTTGTTAGATCATAAAACAAAACTCAATAAATTTAAGATTGAAATCATGTCAAACGTCTTTTTTTATCACAATGGTATGAAACTAGAAGTCAATGACAAAAAGAAAGTAGGAATTTCACAAATATGTTGAGATTCAACAACATGCTCCTGGGTCAACCAATGAGTCAAAGAAGACATCAAAGGAAAAGTTTTTAAATATCTTGAGATGAATGAAAATGGAAGTACAACAAACCAAACTATGAATGCAGCAAAAGCAGTTCACAGAGGGAAGTTCATAGTGATAAATACCTACCTTCAAGAAACAATAAAGATCTCAAATAACCTAACTTTATACTTCAAGGAACTAGAAAAACAAGAACAAATAAAGCCCAAAGTTACTAAGAGCAAGGAAATAACAAAGATTAGAGCAGACGTAAATGAAATAGAGACTAAAAAGACAATTTAATAGATCAATGAAACTAAGAGCTGCTTTTATGAAAAGATAAATAAAATTGATAAACATTTTCCTCGACTCACTAAGAAAAAAAAGAAGACTCAAATAAATTAAATCAGAAATTTAAGAGGAGACATTACACTTAATAACACAGAAATACTAAAGATTATAAGAGATTACTATGAACATTTACATGCAAACAAATCAAAACCTACAAGAAATGGCTAAATTCCGAGAAGCATACAACCTACAAAGACTGAATTATGAAGAAATAGAAAATCTGAACAAACCAATTACTAGTAAAGAGATTTAAGCAGTTATCAGAAACTTCCCAGAATGTAGCATATATTTGCAAATCATATATCTGATAATGGGTTCATATCCAGAATATATAAAGAACTCCTACAAATTAAAAATAAATGAAATAACCTGATTTAAAATGAGCAAAGGTCTTGAATAGATGTTTTTCTAAAGATGATATACAAATGGCCAACAAGCATATAAAAATATGCTCAACATCATTAGTTATCAGAGAAATGCAAATCAAAACCACAGTGAGGCCCTGGCCATGTGGCTTAGTTGGTTGGAGCATCATCCCATGCACCAAAAAGGTTTCGAGTTCGATTCTCCATCAGGACACATAGCTAGATTGCGGTTTCAATCCCCATTCAGGACATGTACAGGCAACTGATGGATGTTTCTCTCTCACAATGATGTTTCTCTTTATCTCTCCCTTCTTCTCTCTCTAAAATCAATAAAAACATATCCTTGGGTGAGGATTTAAAAAAAAGACCACAGTGAGATACCACATCACACCCATTAGGATGGCTACTGTCAAAACTTTAAAAGAAAATAGCAAGTGTTTACAAGGATGTAAAGAAACTGAAACCCTTATGCACTATTGGTGGCATTGTAAAATGGTGCAACCACACAAGTGTTTACAAGGATGTAAAGAAATTGAAACCCTTATGCACTATGCACTATTGGTGGCATTGTAAAATGGTGCAACCACTATGGAAGTTCCTTTAAAAATTAAGAATAGAACTACCATATGATCCAGCAATCCCACTTCTGGGTATTTATCCAAAAGAATTGAAAGCAAGGCTCAAAGAGATATTTTCCAACCCATGTTCACAAGCATTATTCACAATAGCCATAGAGTGGAAGCAACCCAAATGTCTGACAGATGAGTAGATAAACAAAATTCAGTATATACATTTAATGGAGTGTTATTCCACCTTAAAAATAAGGAAATATTGTTACATGTTACAACATGGATGAACTTGAAGGATATTATTCTACGTGAAATAAGCCAGACAGAAAAACCTAAACACTGTGTAACCCCACTTATATGAGACATTAAAATAGCCAAATTCATAGAAACAGAAAGTAGAATATTGGTTATCATGGGCTGGAAAAATAGTGGTTTGTTTAACAAATATAAAGTTTCAGTTTTACAAGATGAAAAAATTCTGGATATCTGTTTTATAACAACATGAATATAACAGTACTAAACTGTAGACTTTAAAATGGTTAAGATGGTACATTTTTTACTATGTGTTTTTTAACCACAATTTTTTAAGTGGATGAGGAAGGCATAAGAGTTAGAATCAGAGTAATGTTATATGAGAAAGTCTCTACGGGTCATTGCTGGTTCTGAAGGTGGAAGGGGCACAGGAGCAGAGAAACAGAAGTTGGCCTCTGAGGCTTACCAGACCAGGAGTAGAGACTGAGCTGTAGAGCTGAGAACATCTGTTTCACTGCCATAAACTTAAAAACATCTTTTGTATGTCAGACAATATGTTAGGTGTTAGGGTAAAACATTTTTCCCGACCTTCGATAAACCATGGTGTCATAGTCAGCTCAGCCTTCTATAACAAATACCACAGGGAGGGTGGTTTAAACAACACTACTACTTCTCACAGTTCTGGAGGATGAGAAGGCCAAAATCAGAGTGCCCACAGGGCTGGGTTCTGGTGAGAGCCCTCATCCAGACTGCAGATAGTCACATGGTGGAGAGAGGAAGCTCTGCTCTCTCTCTCTTTCTCTTCTTATAAGGGCACTAATCCCATCATGAGGAATTCATCCTCATGGACTCATTAAACTTAATTACCTGCAGAAGTCCTCACTTCCTAATACCATCATATTGGAGCTCTGTCAAAATACTTGGTTCAAAACAACAGCCCCCATTGGGTAAACATGAAAGCATTAAAGATAAAGAAGGTAATAAAGATAACACAAAGTGGGAACCTGAATGCTCACCTCTGAGCCCAGACAGGTGTGCAGATAGCAGGGCCTTATCTATAACACTATGTCAAGATATTTTCCTTTTACACCCTCTCTTGAAACTAGTAGCATGCATTTTTTTTATCATTTACAGTGACAAATGGACATCTTTTTGTTCTATGAAATGAACTTACAAGACATTCTTTAGTTTTGATGCTAAGGTGATGGGTGTGACTTGGTTTAGTTCACCCTCCAGAATGTTGATGGCAGATCCTATTAATGGCCCATTAAGGCACAAGACCCAACAGCTACACAGCACCTGACAGGCTGGGGCTCTGCTTACCTGGTGTGACCTTGGGGAGGAGCAGGTATGGGCAGAGGTAAACCACTTAGAACTCTCTCTGAGGAACATTTACAAGGGCCAAGTCTCCACCTTGGACATCAACCTACCCAGCTCTCCAGCAGTGGGCACAGTTCAATTTTCCAGAGGCAGGGCCACAAAGAATCCACAAATAATAACATCTTATTTTTACCTTAAGACTGAAGCCAGAGGCAGAGGTCTTCGTCGTGGTGAGAGTTATCTGCTCTATGGATCTTAGTCTGTAGCTCTGCCTGTTGCACAGACTAAAATGGTCCCCCTGTCTGTGTGCATGACAACATTTCAGAGAGTGAACATTTTTGCAGGCTCGGGAATCAAATCACCATTCACTAAGTGATCTTACACAATGTGCATAAGCCTCCATTTCCTCATGCAATGGGCATAATAGCAATAACTGCCTGGTGGCTTAAATGAGCTAATACAAAGAAAGTTCTTATCACATCATCAGTATTTAATCCACATGAGTTGCTTTTTCTATGGCCATCACTACCTTGGTTGCTATTGTCACATTTATATGAACTTGTCTCTTGGATCTCTAGCACTTGGCACTATTCCCCCATATGACCATGTAACTTAAAACCTAATAAATGTATGAGGCAAAACCTTCCTTTAACATCATTGAATCAAGTCAAAACAATCTTGCGGCTACAAAATATGGTTTGGAGATGACGTCTTGATCAAGTAAAGCACAATTATGTCTCCATGTGGACTAGAGAGGAATGGCTAGGTGTTGAGACATATATTCAGTTTACTCTCAATTGCCTACTTAAAATTGTTATTTATTGAAAAGTTTTATTTAATGCCCCCATGAAATGTAATATGATTTATTCACACATCCTATCTAATAATAGACAAACATGGTAGTTGACCGTACCTTTGCTACACCTCCCATTGGCTAATCAGCGCGATATGCAACTTAACCGCCAACAAAGATGGCAGCTAATTTGCATACTGCAGGCAGGGCAGGACAGCGCAAGCTGCCAGCACACCATCACCCAGGGCAGCCCCAGAAGACCCGGAAGCCGGCCTGCTTTGCCACCCGGGACCCGATCTGGTCCCGGCGGCAAGGCAAGGCGGGACCCGGAAGACCCAGAAGCTGCCTGATATGGTAGTAACTCTATCAGTAAGCACTCTGAAAGTCAGTGGCATAAATGCACCAATTAAAGGACAGATTATGAGGGTGAATCAAAAACAAAACCCACTTTAAATATAAAGACACATATAGATTAAAAGTAAATGAATTAAGCTGCAGCCTGTTTTGCTCAGTGGATAGAGCATTAGCCCGTGGACTGAAGGGTCCCAGGTTCGATTCCAGTCAAGGGCATGTACCTCAGTTGCTGGCTTGATCCCCAGTCCCTATCAAGGCATGTGCAGGAGGCAACCAATCAATGTGTCTCTCCCTTTCCCTTCACTCTCTCTAAAATTCAATGGAAAAATATCCTTGGGTGAAGATTAACAAAAACAAAGTAAATGGATTAAGTAACATTAAAGAGATTATAAGAAAAATATATTCCAAATTTTGTTAGTTGTATAATGGTTATGTTTAAATTATTAACACCTAAGAAATTGGGTGAAGGGTACATATAATATGCTGTAGTATTTTATAGTTTTTTTT
>NW_005370366.1:436577-437851 GCF_000412655.1 Myotis brandtii
GCCTAAGCCAGCAGGTCGTTATCTCCCGAGGGGTCCCAGTCTGCGAGAGGGCGGCACAGGCCGGCTGAGGGACCTCCCCCCTCCCCCCCGGGGGCACAAATTTTTGTGCACTGGGCCTCTTGTCTATACTAATAATAGAGGAATATGAAAATTGGCTGGAATGCCGTCACATAACGATCAATCAGGATGGGGGCAGGGCCATGGCAGAGAGCTCTCAGCACGCCTGTGCTGGGGGTCCAAAGAGTGCGGAGAGGAAGGGAGAGCAGATAGGCAGTTAGGGGGATCAGGCCAGGAGGGGATAGCAGATAGGCAGTTAGGGCGATCAGGCCAATAGGAGAGAGCAGATAGGCAGTTAGGGGGATCAGGCCAGCAGGGGATAGCAGATAGGCAGTTAGGGCGATCAGGCCAATAGGAGAGAGCAGATAGGCAGTTAGGGGGATCAGGCCAGGAGGGGATAGCAGATAGGCAGTTAGGGCGATCAGGCCAATAGGAGAGAGCAGATAGGCAGTTAGGGGGATCAGGCCAGGAGGGGATAAGAGAGAAAGAGAGAGAGAGAGAGAGAGAGAGAGAGAGAGAGAGAGACTCAAGGAGTCCTCCCCATTCAATAGAATGATCACATTGCTAGGTTAAAAGGAAGATGCTGGATTAAAACAGAAAATTTCCAGTCATAATCAAGATACATCAAGTTGCAAAGGTTTGGGATTTGTATGTTTTCTTATTTAAAATCACATGCGTCACCCTGACTGGTGTGGTTCGGTTGATTGGAGCACTGAAAGATTATGGGTTCGATTCCCGATCAGGGCACATAGCCAGGTTTTGGGTTCTACCCCCAGTCTGGGCACATATGGAAGGCAACCGATCAATGTTTTACTCTCACATCAATGTTTCTATCTCCCTCTCCCTCTCCCTTCCTCTCTGAAATAAATAAAATATAATACAAAAATATCTACACTAATAAAAGAGAAACATGGTAATTGGCGTACGACCGCTACCCTTTTCATTGGCTAATCAGTGAGTATAAGAGAGCAGATAGGCAGTTAGGGGGATCAGGCCAGCAAGGGAGAGCAGTTAGGGGCATCAGGCAGGCAGGCGGTGAGTGGTTAGGAGCCAGTGGTTCCAGATTGTGAGAGGGAACCCGGATTGGAGATGGTGCAGGCCGAGTTGAGGGGGCCCCCTCACTCCCCATGCATGATTTTCATGTATTAAAATAAAATAGCAATGTTCCAGAGAGAGAGAAAGAGAGAGAGAGAGAGAGAGAGAGAGAGAGAGAGAGA
>NW_005370366.1:439599-444836 GCF_000412655.1 Myotis brandtii
CGAGAGGGCACAGGCGGGGCTGGGGGCCCCCCCTCCCCCTGGCCCCCCGAGTGCACAAATTTTTGTGCACCGGGCCTCTAGTATATAAAATAAAAAGAATAAAATAAATAAATTTTTAAAAATAAAATCACATGGGTCAGATGTCTGTGAAATTTATATACCTGGTAGAATAAAAGCTGTATAGCCCCTCAGCACAGTTCTCACAGAGACTACTGGAGTGTAGTTCTTGTGTTGACTCAGTGAGCCATCAATCATAAAAATCAAAACAGACTCATCAGATGAAGGGCCAAGGTCTCCCAAAAGGCTTGTGCCGAGTTCTTTTAACGCTCCCATCCACGTAATGGTGCTGTGGCCTCTGGTATCAAAATAACATGACAGGACTGAAATCACATCTTTCCCAGGAACAGGCATCACCTCAGCTGTTCCCTGCCCACATTTCAATGACCCACTTTCTGTTGTGGGCAAGATTAAAGCCCATTACACAACACCATAGATATTTATTGCCCTGGTGGATATTTGCTCAAATATGCCCCATATTTGCAACAAGGCTGGCCATAGCTGCTGACGCTCTTACCACCAGAGATGTAGGCTCAATGCCAGGGGCAAACCAGACACACGTCAGCCTCTGGGGTCATCGGGTATTTATCAAGCTCTCTTCTGTCTATAGCAGGGGTCCTCAAACTACGGCCCGCGGGCCACATGCAAATACAAATATTGTATTTGTTCCCGTTTTGTTTTTTTACTTCAAAATAAGATATGTGCACTGTGCATAGGAATTTGTTCATAGTTTTTTTTAAACTATAGTCCGGCCCTCCAAGGGTCTGAGGGACAGTGAACTGGCCCCCTGTGTCTATGGCAGGGGTGGGCAAACTTTTTGACTCGAGGGCCACAATGGGTTCTTAAACTGGACCGGAGGGCCGGAACAAAAGCATGGATGGAGTGTTTGTGTGAACTAATATAAATTCAAAGTAAACATCATTAAAAAAAAGGGGTACGGTCTTTTTTATTTATGGTTTTATTCATTTCAAACGGGCCGGATCCGGCCCGAGGGCCGTAGTTTGCCCATGGCTGGTCTATGGGCTGCAGGCAAAGCAAACCAGGTGTTTGTGCTCCCTGCCCTTTAGAGCTTGCTATATATGCTATATATGCTCACATATGCAGTCAATTATTATATTTGGTTCTAGAGACAGGAAAGGGGGCACAGGTGCTATGAGCATCCTTGTGATGTCAGCACACCTACTCCACCCCTGCTCCCTGCATCTCTTCACTCCCTACCTGCCTCCCCCACCCAGTGATCCTGGAGAGAGCTATTGAGACTGGGTTCCAATTTGCCATGATTCAGACAAACATGCAAAAAGATGAATCATGCATTTAAGTAAATCCACTTTAAAAGCATATTTTTGTGTGTGCCTGCTATAAGTTAGGCATCAATGTTGTTGAGTCATTGATATCAGAGTGAAAAAAGAGCTGTAACCATCACTCCAAAGTGTGCTAGAGTGGGCCTGAGCGGGAGCCTCAGAGCACAGAGGAACCAGAAAAGGGGGAGGAATGGATGTGGGAAAGGAGATAGAGCTGGAACTGTGGACAGAGGAACCACATACAGGCCGGGGCAGCCCCTGAGGCGGTCAAGCAGCACAGTGTCCAACCCATGGCAGGCAGCAGGGCTGAAGCTCAGAATGAGGGGGCATGGAGTTGGGGACCAACCTATAAGAGACCCAGGGTCAGAGCGGAGCAGGGCTCAGATGCCTCCCAAGAAGTGTGGATTTGATCCTAAAGGCGGTAGAAGCAAGACAATGACACATTTTCATTATTAGAAAATTACATAGGGATTAAGGGCAAGCCACAGATGCTCAAGAAGAGAGGAGGACGTCTGGACAGAGGGTATAGGCCTCGTCCTGAGGAGCATCACGAAGCCCTGGACGGAGAGGCCACAATATGGAAATAAGGGGGTGAATTCTAGAGAAATTTGGATGAGCTCCTGGAGACCAGCTAGATGTGGAGTGAGCATTATGCTGAGCACTGGACTTTTAAAGATGACTAGATAATATTTAAGCAAGGGCTGACCACATCCACGTCACTATTTTTCTGCTCTAAGGAGATTCTGGGCAGGGTTTGTGAGTGGAAGGGAGAAATGGCTTAAAAATTTCAGCACATACTCCCAGTGGTTCCCATATGCAGCATGTATAAATATTGTTCTCAGCTGTGCAGCTGCTACTGCTCCTCCAGCACCTGGCTCTGTTTGTCATCCTGCCCCATATAGGGTCCCCTCTGCCTCATCTTGCTCTAGCTGTCCCAAAGCTCAATGTCTCTGCTCCAGGCCACATACTGGACCTGAGTGCCAGGAGGTTTGGGGGATGGTCGTCCACCTGCCTCGCCTACAGCTCCAAGTTTCAGTCCCTGCTCTATCCTGCGGGAAATGGTTTCTTCCACCAGTCCCCAAGCATGGGATCCAATAAAATTGGGACTCCAGATGCTGACCTCCAATTATGACAGGCACATGATACTCCTGTGCTTTGCTGAAGTGTGTAGCTCTAGTTGTTGGCACAGCTAGAGTACAGCCAATTGGTCAGGTCCATTCCCTCAGGCAACACCTACTGTGTGCTAGTCATCACGCTGGCAGAGTGTGTGTAGGATGCACAGAGGGGCATCAGACCATCTGGATGAGTGGATTAAGGCTACAACACAAGGGTGTGTGACTTGTGGGAACAAGAGGCACCAGTGAGCAGGGGAGACAAGCAGGGTACAAACATCAACCCACGTGTACCAGGCACACTTTTAATTGCTGACATGCACTTCTCAGTGGTCACATGTTCAGGAACTTTCATGAGTAGTTTGAAATCAGTCGTGATGAAAGTGTTTACACTGTGAAAATTGGCAAGTCCCACACACTGGGCGTCCCCACCCCTCACCTCACCCACCTCCTTGACAACAGCGGAAAGTGGTGGATACTACTACTCTGCCCTCTTCTCCTCTCCTCTTGTCCTGGGGTCCAGCAAGGACAGCATAGGACAAGGATGCCAGCTCACACAATAATGGAGGCTGGCAGATTCTGTGCTAAACCTAAGTTTGGTTTGGAGCTTGGTGTTGTGAATGGCAGAGGATTGGGATGTGGGGTGTTCTAGCTTCCTGCCTTCCTACTGTCAGTCATATAAGTGGCTATGGATAGTGAATAAGACTTGGCTGCAAGGGCTGGGCTGCTGTATTATAGCCCAGGAGGAAATGGGGACGAGATGAGGAGAGTAAGCCAAGATCTCTGCCTCCTCCTGGTGCACAGCTGTGAGCCCTAAGCCTCTGTGCCTCAGTTTTCTTATCTAATAGCTGTTTAAGGACTGTTAGGACTAAGTGATATAATGTCAGGAGCATCACAATGGCCAGCACAGAGGTAGTCCTCATGAGAGAAGCAGGAGAAAGTCACGGGGGGCTTCTCCTTGTCTTCCCTTCCTTTTTCTGAAAAATCCCAGTTATTTTTATCCTATGAGTCTGGACTTCCAAAGTTCCTTAAACAAAAGCTCCCAAACCTTAAAATCTTCTGGGAAATTTCTTAAAACACAGGCGCAGACACACTGACAGAGGACACCTTGGTGAGTCCAGGATTGCACTTGGTCAGGAAGCTCCCAGGAGATCCTGCTGCTCACCCCACATGTCAGTGTCCAGGCAAAAGTCACCACACCACTCAAGAGGGTCCTAGGTGGGAATTATTCCTTAATTTAGAGGGCTTTTTAAATCTGGGAATGGGGAGATCATTGCAATAAACAACTTTGTGCCTTCTCACAAAGTAGTGTAAGGCAATAACAGGCTCCAGTACTGCTATTTTTTATTTTATTTTATTTTTAAATTATTTATTGTTTAAAGTATTACATAAGTCTCCTTTTTCCCTATTACCCCCTCCCCAGCCGCTCCCACCCCCCAGCACATGCCCTCACCCCCCTACTATCTGTGTCCATTGGTTATCCTCATAGGCATGCATACAAGTCCTTTGGTTGATCTCTTACCACTCCTTCCCCTGCCTTCCCTCTCAGGTTGGATGGTCTGTTCAGTACTACTATAACTGTGGCTCTATTTTTGTTCATCGGTTTATGTTGTTCATTATATTCCACAAATGACTGAGATCATGTGACATTTATCTTTTTCTAACTGGCTTATTTCGCTTAGAATAATGCTCTCCAGGTCCATCCATGCTGTTGCAAATGATAAAAGTTCCTTCTTTTTTACTGCAGTATAGTATTCCATTGTGTATATGTACAACAGTTTTTTAATCCACTCATCTGCTGATGGCCACTTAGGCTGTTTCCAAATTTTAGCTATTGTAAATTGTGCTGCTATGAACATAGGGGTGCATATATCCTTTGTGATTGGCGTTTCTGTTTTCTTGAGATATACTCCTAGAAGTGGGATAACTGGGTCAAATAGGAGTTCCGTTTTTAATTTTTTGAGGAAACTCTATACTGTTTTCCACAGTGGCTGCACCAGTCTGCATTCCCACCAACAGTGCACGAGGGTTCCTTTTTCTCCCACATCCTCGCCAGCACTTGTCATTTGTTGATTTGTTGATGATAGCCATTCTGACAGGTGTGAGATGGTATCTCATTGTTGTTTTAATTTGCATCTCTCGGATGATTAGTGACTTTCAGCATCTATATATATAAAAGCCTAAGCGACCGTTACAACTGGAACAACCGGTCAACCAGTTGCTATGACGTGCAATGACCACCAGGGGGCAGACACTCAATGCAGGAGCTGCCCCCTGGTGGTCAGTGCACTCCCACAGCCAACCTCCCGTGGCCAGCCAACTTCCCTGGTCCCTTCCCATGGCCGGCCAACCTCCCGCATTTCCTGCCCCCTGGGCCGGTCCCTCCCTTCGTCCCTCCCCGCATCTGGAAGGCCCCAGCCAGCATTGCCAGCAGGCCCCCAGCCAGCAGCCGACAGACTCCAATTGGCCCAGCCCCAATGGGGACTGGGCGAGACGGCCCCAATCAGCCCTGATCACCAGCCAGGCCTAGGGACCCCACCCATGCACAAATTTCGTGCACCAGGCTTCTAGTGTTTTCATATGTCTCTTGGCTTTCTATATGTCCTCTTTCCAAAAGTGTCTATTTAGGTCCTTTGCCCATTTTTTGATTGGATTGTTTATCTTCCTTTTGTTAAGTTGTATGAGTTCCCTATAAATGTTGGAGATTAAACCCTTATCGGTGATAACATTGGCAAATCTGTTCTCCCATGCAGTGGGCTTTCTTGAT
>NW_005370366.1:445150-448285 GCF_000412655.1 Myotis brandtii
GTCTGTAAAATATGCCGTTGGTATTTTAATGGGGAGTGCTTTGAATTTATAGATTGCTTTGGGTAGTATGGACATTTTAATGATGTTGATTCTACGGACGTTGAAAAAAGAGATAGAGGAAGACATAAACAGATGGAAGAACATTCCATTGTGTTCTTAATTGTAGCTATGTCATTCTTCATTTCTCCTTGGTTCTTCTTCATTTCCTCTTGATTTTTACACATGTTTTTGAATTTGTTGTCCATCCTCTTCAGCGTCCTTATAACCATTGCTCTGAATTCTTTCTATAACAAATTGCTTGCCTCCATTTCATTTATTTCCTTTTCTGGTGATTCCTCCTTTTCTTTTGAAGGGGGTTGTTTCTTTGTCTCCCCATATTTGTTGTTCTTTTGTGATTGTTTCTATGTGTTAAATCAAACTTCTATGTCACCCATATTTTTTTATTTTGTCTTATATAGATGTTTTGTGAGACCAAGTGTTGCAATCTCTCCAATTTTCTGGACTGGGTAATCTAGGGATGGTCCCTACTTGGGATATTTGTGTACTCTTGGTGTAGTTGGGTCTTGAGTGTTATTGTTCCATTTGTGGATGAAGTCTCCTCTCAGGGTATCTAGTTATGAGGCTTGCTCTCTACCATGTTGACTGAACAGCACAAAATACAACTCGACAAGACACAACACTAAGGGAACAAAACATGAATGTACTCACAACACCAATAACCCCAAGAAAAATGACCACCAGAGAAGAGAGGATTAGGAGAGAGGAAAGAGAGCAAAAATGATATCTAGAAAAGAAAAAAGGTAAGAGAGAAACGAAAAAGAAGAAAAAGGAAGAAAAAACATATATGGGGAGAAAACACCACAGAACAAACAGATAAACCAAAACATGCGAACAACAAACACCCAGAAAAAGGGGTGGGGGATTTTGCAGAATCTGTAGAGGCAGAGCTTATATACCAATAGTAAGGTTAAGGAATTGAATGGATAAGGGGAGGATCTTGGTTCAGTATAGAGGAGGTAGAACGAGAATGAGTGAATAAGAGGAAAAGAAAGAAAAAGCATTTTAATAAAAAATAAATAAATAAGGTAAAATAACAATAAAAATAAAAGTAGAATGAAGAAAACAATAATGCAAAAAAATAAAAGATAAAAAAATAAAGAAAAAATTTTTTAAAATAAAAGATAAAAAATAAATAAATAAAAGTGAAGTGTCATTCATTTCAGCCGAGTTTTAATACCCCATGGGGGCTGGTTTAAGATCCCACTCTTCTGTTCTGTCTGCTACTTCTCAGTTTCCTGTTAGGTAGTCAGCACGGTGTTAAAGTTCCAAGTGGTCCACTGCTCCTCTGTTTGTGTCTATCTCCACAGCCTTGACTGCAAGCAGGCAGGACCAATGTGCCCACTTAGCCTGTCTGCCTGTTGTCAGTCTTAATCTCTCAAGTGGCTGTTTCTGACAGGGTTATAGATAGGGAGGGTGCTATAATTGCTTTCTGGGACTGGATGGCCTCTCTTCAATGCAGTCCCTGAAGGCTCTTCAGGGCTATTCAGATTTTTTGTGTTCTTTGTAGTGCTCAGAGTATAGTCTGGGTGTGGCTGTATTGGCTGCCTTGAGGCTGCTGGGAGGGCCTAGCTCTTCAAGAGAAAAATGGCTGCTTAGGTCCAGAGGGTCAGGAATGTCCCAGTGCTGGGCTCCTGTTCACCTCTCCCCAACCTGCTCTCCTCCACAGCCTCTCACCAGACTCCACAAGTCTGCACCTCCACCTGCACCTCAGACATGGGTGATTGTTTGTATTTGAAAGCTCCTATGAACTGGGTTTAGAAAAAGCAAAGACCAGAGGCAAATCAACCACATGACTGTTAGTTTCTCTCCCCGGCACCATATGGCCCGGGCGGTTCTTCAGGCTGCCCCTCTACGCTCAACCTCTCGCAGCTGTGGACTTAGATCTAGAATCCTCTGCCGCCAGCAGCCCTGTGGACTTCCTTCCCACAGTCAGATGTTACGCCTGTTCTCAAGAGGTGTGGACTTGGTGCCGTGCAGCTTCCTTCTAACTCTCTCGGCTCAGTGGTCTCGCTTCTCTCTCGAGCCCAGATCCCTGATCCTACCATTCTCCAGGTGTCCTCTGCCCTTCCCGGCTGTGAATTGTCTCACCAACTGTATCTACTTTGCCAATTCTGGGTGGATGTTATTTGATTTAGATGGTCCTTCTATCTTCTCCGGTATGAGGCTCTGGACACGTCTGCCTATTCAGCCACCATTTTTTCTCTCTCCAACAATGCTATTTTTAAAAGGTTTTAAATAACTTTTTCAATGCAAACAACCCACTGGAGCAGACCTAATTCACTTTATAGGTCAGCTAAACCAATAGCATCCTGAGAGCCACACTGAGCTATGCCATCACACAGGTTACTAGACTCATAGGGTCTGCACAGTCCTGACCAATAAGATGGCATTTGTGTGTTTTCCTTCATGCCCACACTTTGGGATGGCAGCTAGCATTGTCCTAATAGAATGTCCTGTGTGTGTGTGTGTGTGTGTGTGTGTTTATTTTTTAATTGAGGTAAGAGAAAGAGTAAGGGGGTGGGGGGAGGGGAGGGAGAGAGAGAGAGAGAGAGAGAGAGAGAGAGAGAGAGATTGATTTGTTGTTCCACTTATTTATGCAGGTGCCTGACCAGAGATCAAACCTGCAACCTTGGCATATCAGGACAACGCTCTAACCAACTGAGTTACCCAGCCAGGGCAAATTCCCTGTGTTCTTAACTATGACCATTTTGTCAACTCTAAGAAAGAAGCTACCTACCAAGAAGGGCTTCTGGTGGCTAACTGGGCTCAAATTTTTTTAAAAAGTAGAGCCTAGTAGCCATTTCTACACAGGGGCCTCTCACACAAGCTACACTCCAGGGATAAGACTGCATTGAACTGCCTGCCTGCACTATGTTTCTGCCATCTGAACCACCCCTTACAAAGCAATTCCTGGAATCCTATTTTAAACAATAGGACTGAGGCTTTCCCCATCCAATTGAAGCTGTGTAGCTCCAACCACTCATAGCAGCTATTTAGGGGCTCTATTCTGACCAATCAAGACAGTGCCTTTTCAACCAATCAAACTGTGACGATTTGGAGTCCTATTTGCATGAG
>NW_005370366.1:448337-456603 GCF_000412655.1 Myotis brandtii
GTCTGCATAAGCCTGCTCCCTCTGGTTTAAGGTACATGCTTTCCCTTACCACTGAAGACTGGAGACTGTGTTCCCTGGCTGAGCTGAAACACCAAAGATGTATTCTGAGTAGAGCTGTCTAGCTGGAGAGGGGGCACCTCACAGCAGTGGTTTCCACAGCCACGCTGTATCACAATTGAGCTTTTTTGCACTGAATAAAGTTTCCTTCTTTACTGCATCCCAAGTTGGGGATTACTGTTGGCATTGAATTGGTGCCAACGACCATCATTTGACAGATTCATACACCAAAAAAAAGTTCTTCTGGGCCTCTCCCACCTGGTGAACCTGGACATAAAGTCAGCTAATGAGTTTTCCCTGATAAGTTAATGTTTCAGGCTTCACAATGGTGACCTCAAATCAACACTGCCATTAACAGCAGCTTAGCCAATGCCGTGAGCTCAATAGCCCACTCTCTGCCTTTTAATTAAAATTCCAAGTTGGTGTTTTTGTTTTCAAGGGAAGGATGTCGAAGATCAAGGTCACCCAGTCCAGACACTGCGGGGAGGGACACCTGGTTGCACACTGACATGCCAGCAGCTCCTGGGAGGGAAGTACGCTGCAGCAGGAAGTATTTCTACAACTTTCAGAATGTTTTCTGGATATAAATAGTCTCTACAGCATGGTATATTCCAGCAAGAAAGAGTGGAACAAAACTAGGTTATGGACTGGCAGATGCGAACCTTCCATGGGCAACAGAGCACTCATGGACTCGCTTCAGCTATATTTAGCATCCACCTTAATGTACTACAAACAATGCCATTTTTAAAAGCCACACCAATCAGAGGAGAAAAGATTATTAAAATTTATTAAGCAACCACTACGAGAAACCCCTGGGCACAATCACGGTAATAAATACCTGCTTAAGCCCCTGCCCATCCCCACCTTATGTTTCTTGTTAACACAAGGGGTCCGTTACTGCATGTGGCTCCTTCCCAGAAGATAAGCCATCTGCACAGAGGAGTTGTCAGGCACTCTGGGCCCCTTCCAACCTGACAAGCCACTCTTAGGATTACAGTGATGGAATAGCCCTCTTAGCAAACAGGCTTCTCAGGTTCCCAGAGGGGCCTCGTTTTTTGTTGTTGTTCTTTTTCATAGCAGAATTATTAAATATAGAAGCAAATGGGTTTTCACGTTTACTCCTTGGCAACATTTTCCATATAGTAAGTAATGGCACTAGTCAGAGAAATCTTGTCTATTTCACTGTACATCCTGGTTCTGGGGTCAGAAATTAGGGTCCATCAATTGCTTGGGATGCCCCATTTTGAAAATGAAAGTGAATGGACATTTCCCCAAAGGAGAGAGAGCAAGCTGGCCCACTTGCTGTGAGGAGCAGTTTGGGGATCTCACGTCAAGCAGTCTAGCCAGGTGCTGTGTCCTGACTCCTAATATGACCACTGATTGTGCAGCAGGCACACAGTGACATGAACATAAGTAACCCCTATTCCAGATCAATCGCTGACCAACTGGCTTTCAGCAAAATCTCCCAGCTCTCAGATTCTCTGTTTCCTCAGGTGTCAAGCACAGATAATCAGAACATCTTCCAGGAGTTGTTATGAAAATAAAAGCAGGGCATGCAGGTCCAGGCACTTACCCTGAAATCTAGCATATAGTAAGTGCTCAAGCAATATTAGGCACTATTATGCTAGGACTGATGATTCCCCAGAGGAGAAGAGTAATGGGGCAAGTTTGAGAATGCTAACTTCTCAACTGTCTTACCTCTTCATAGCTAGAGGACGAAGGATGGTTATGGGTGCAGAATTGTCTTGCCTGTTGCCATTGAGAGAACCATTCATTCATTCCAATATGAACTGAATGCCTCCTGAGCCTTAAGAATTTTATGAGCAGTGTAGTGAAAGTTTATAGTGAAATAAATTCAGTTCATGATTGATCATATTCCCATGGATAATTTCCATTTTTCAAGGTGATAATGTGGATGTTATTTGTGGCACACAATTTTCAGGGTTATTAGTGTAATTGGGACAAAGCAAAGGCATTTCATGTATTAAATAATATGAAGAGAATCAAAACATCTTTCCCACTGTAAAAGTTTGTGTCTTTTAACTATTTGAGGGCACACCTAGAGCAAGATGTAGCTATTGAATGAAACAGTGCTGAAAAGTAGTGAAGAGGTCCTTTGCTGACTGTCAGAAGTATTGTAGCCTAATATGCTGAAATCTAAAGAACAGAGGGCCTCAGGGTGCCCAAGCTCCCTTAGAACTGTAGAATTGGCTGGTGTGTTAAAAGAACAGGGAAGGGAGAGACTCACCTGACATTCCTAACCTTTCAGCTTTGTTTCTTTGTGAATTACTTTGAGCAAATCGCATAACCTCTGCAAGCTTGTTTCAAGCTTCTTTGCTAAAAACTGCAAAGAATGAGAACTGACACTGAAGTTTCTATGAGGATTAAATGAGATAACATATTTAAAGAAGCTGTTACTTAAATCTATGTGGAATACTGAATTTCATTTATTTCTCACATATTACATTTATCACAACACGCATGCACACACACCCATATGCACATATGCAACACATACATGCACACACATATGCATGTACATAACACATGCCTTCCTCTGTAGGGAATGGTCTGCTGCCCTCCTGGCTGGTCCCCACCAGGTGAGTGAGAAATTAAAGCACAGCCAATTTCAGGTATGCCTGCCTCCTCTGCACCACAGTATCTTCATGCCAATGAACTTAGATTATTAGGAATATCAAAGTGGCATTTGAATTTGACTTTTGCCCTCACCACTCTACTGAAATTCTGCAAGACCTCCACAGCAAATGGCCTTTAGTTGTGATTTGTTCTCCTCCCTTTTCTGCAGCATTTGACAAGCTGATTTCCAGTTTGAAATGCTTTTTCTCTTTTGGTTTCCATGTTGGGATGCTGCTCTGGTTTTCTCCTGCCTCTTTGATACTTCTCCTCCAAGTCTACGTTACAGGCTCCACTTGTCCTGTTTCATGAATATGGGACACCCAACATTCCTAGACCTCTTTCTTCTCTCTTTGTATTCTCCCCCTTCATCAGTGTAATTCATTTCAATGGAATCAACTTTCTCTTCTAAAATCATGGTTCCCAAGTCTGCATCTGTGATCCTGACATCTTTTACAAACCTGAAACTGGGGTTCAATACCCAAATACCTATAGGGGCTGGGAAAGTAGAGGTAATAGGGCAGATTAGTGACTATGACAAAGTAGAAAGCACGTACTTCACTCTCAACTCTAAACAACTGTTGCCTTGCAAGAATTGAGAGCCCAGTGATTCCAAAACTTATGATTTTTCTACAGAAGTCAGATATGTAAATTTTTATAAGAAATCCATTAACAACTAATTTACTTTTTTAGTTATGTAGGTTAACCCCATTCAGGGCAAACAAAATGCACCTGAAGCCCAACTGTGGCCTGTTATTCTTTTTTTAAAAAATATGTTTTTATTGATTTCAGAGAGAAAAAGAAAGAGGGAGAGAGTGATAAAAACATCAATGATGAGAGAATCATCATCAATTGGCTGCCTCCTATATGCCCCCTACTGGGGATAGAGCCCACAACCTAGGCATGTGCCCTGACCTAGAATGAACGGTGACATCCTGGTTCATGGGTCGACACTCAACCACTGAGCCACACTGGCCAGGCTGGCCTGTTATTCTTGACCCACAAGTCCAACTACTCATTTTAAGCCTCACTGGAACCTCAAATTTGACATATTCAAAACCCACCATCATCTTCCCTAACTCAGCTCCTCTTACTGTTCTCTAATTCAAATATTGCCAATCCCATGCTCCCAAACACCCAGGTTTGAAACTTTCACATAATTTTCAACATTTTTTTCACTTTTTTCTCAACAGATTGGCCCTGAATCATCTTTGCAATGAGTCTGAATCTAAATCCTGCTTTCTATTCCCAGTCTCACCATTAATTCTCAACCACAATGCTGCAATCAACTTCCTGGCTTTCCCACACTGATCCATCTACACACTACTAAAAGATTAGTCTTCCTAAAATCCTCCGTTCACATTACTTATTACTCAAAGCTTCACAGCTTCCTATAAGCTCTGAAGTTTAGCGTGCCCTTCTTTATCCAGCAGTCAAAGCCCCACACAACCTAGGGCAGATACCACCAGGTGTCCTTTAACAACCATTCTCTCCTCCTTCTGTGGTAATAGAACCCCCAGTGATTTGCTGCGAATGTGGACACCTGGCCTAACAAGTACATATCTCAGTATTCCATGCAGTTAGGTGTGGCCATATGACTAAGTGCAGCCAATGGAGTGAATGTAAGTAAGCTCTAATAGTAGTTTCTAAGAATCTAGTAGGATTTTTCTAAGAATCCATTCTAAGAGACAGAACACTCATGCCATTCACCTTCTTCTTTGTCCCATTGTCCATCCTGATGTATAGAGCATGATGCTACAATTTTGAACCATCAACTAATAGGCCCACACTGTGGAGTAACAAGAGAGAAGGAACCAGGGTTCCTGACACAGAGGATCCACAACATCCCTGGGGATCACGGACTGTGCGCATATATCTTATTTAAGCTATTGTTACTTTTGATTTTCTGCCACTCTCAGCCAAACCTAATCTTCACTAACATAGATCCCACCTAACACAAACCCCTAACCATATCCTACCCATCATTTAAAATAGCTACATGTTCCCCAACATGCAGCTATTTCCCTACCTCTACACCTTTTCTCACACTGTACCTGGATTGATTTGCTCTTGTTAAAATTCTGTCCCTCTCTCTCTAGACCCATCTCAATTCTCATTTCACCTCCATAAAATTTTCTTCATCACTTCAATAGCACGATGTCTCTCTAAATCCCATCAGCATTTCATTTACTTCTCACATATTATATTTATCACAACACACACATGCACACACACCCATATGCACAGATGCAACACACACATGCACACACATGTGCATGTACACAACACATGCATACACACATTCACATGATCACACACATGCACACACACAACTCATGCATGCACACACACACACACTTCCGGTTTTATGTCCAAACATTGCTGGCCCCATGCATACTGAACCGAGTGGGCCCATGATACAAGCTGTTTGATTGAATTGAGGAAACAAATCACCCACAAGAGAACAGCAAATGGCTGAGGAGTGTGGGGATAGGGATTCTCCTCCCAGGTCTTGGGATGGCTGGTGACAAGGTGGTTTTGTGAGAAGGCTCTGTACATCTGAACTGAGCTGTTGTTTGAGCACCAGCTGGCAGAGCCCTCTCTATGTCACTTCTTAGAACCATGCCACCCCCAAATATAGTAACCAAGTAATTGCATCAAATCACCACACTTTGTCTGTGGCTCTCCCACTGTCCTGCTCCTTCCCAACCAATACCTGGTCAATGACAGCCCTGGCATTACCCACGTGGTCAATGGGCCATTTCACTATATTTGATCAGAAACACATTTTGAAACTTCTGACTTGGGCATACCCTCTACAGCACCTGACTGCCACAAACCCTTCTAGATTTTTATTTTGGATCCTGTCTCTGAATGACAATTAAGAATAGCTTGGCTTGGCAAAGGGTCCAGGTTAGGATTACATGACATATGGCCCTGTTGGATACAAGCCATATTGTCAGATTATCCAGGGTCCTGGTCCTTGTGCCTGTGAGCTGCTTACATGAGAACACCCATTATCTCCTCACCTGAAACCTTTGATAAAAGATGATATTTGAATATAAATAGCAAAGAAAGGAGTTTGGAGAGAAGAGAGAAACATTCTGCCTCTCCAGGTGCCAGGCCACTCTGAGGCTCACTTCCCAGTAAACCCACTTGCTTTCCCCCGGAGTGACATATGTTCTCTCAGGCACCATAGAGCTCTTCAGCCGGCTGGGCAGTTGCATTGTCTCTGAAAAGACAAGTTTCTCACCCCAGCCTCTATCCCCCCAAACTCAGTCTTAGATTTCCTAAGCATAGTTTACTGCTGAGGGTGACCACAGACAGGAAGAATGAGAGTGCCCACATCCCAGGCTAGATGCAAGAGATTCCTAGACAGGGAAATTAGGGGTGAGCAGGGAGGAAGGGACAGGGGACAGGAAAGGGAGAATGGTGAGGACTTGGGCTCCATAAGTTAAAAACAAGCTTTCCTGCAAGGCACCAAATGTCTTCTGCTTCTGATTCTCCTTCTGATCCTAGACATTGAGTCCATTGTCACTGCAGGCACCAAGAGCAATCTTCAAGGCACTTTCAAGGGAACTAATATGGATAACAACTTTAGCTTGGACCTTGGGTTTGTTGTTTTTTAACCAGACTTTTGCTTTTAATATTTTTTTTATTTTTATTTTTGTTCTACTTTTAATGTATTCTTTATTATTATGAACTCATCATTTCATCTCCAACTTTTATTTTTTTAGTGGAGACAAGAAGTGACTGCTATAACTGTCAGACACTTTAGGATGGTGCTTTTAAGATGTCTTAGACTGGGTGGAATTGGGGTGAGGGAGGCAGCAAACTTTTCTTCAAAGGACCAGAGCATCACAATTGAGAAAGGTGCCCACAAACATTGGGTTGTGAAAAGTAGCAGAGTTGCTATCTGCCAAGGAGAGACGGCTGGAAATGCAGGCACCCTCTTAAAGGGCCAATGCACAAAATTTCATGTGCAGCCAATGACCTTGGGCTCTGGCAGAGGGAGGGCAGAGCTGTGTGAGGAGAATCCAGGGTTGTGTGCTCTGGGCATAGAGCTTGAAAGGCAGTCACTTGGTTTCCCCCATGCTGCAGAGGACATCTTTCTCAAGCAGACCTTTATCATCCAGGCATCTTTGCCTGGGGAGGGAAGCAATTGCCCTACCCTGTTGGAAAACCTCTTTCCCCACCTTGTGGAGTTCACAGTCTGAGGCTCATTAAGAGACTGAGAATAACAATCACCCTGCAGGGCAGAGGCTTTGAGTCTTTGTCTGATCTGCTTATGGACCCCAGGCTTCCCCACCTTGAGGAGTTCACAGTCTGAGGCTCATTAAGAGACTGAGAATAACAATCACCCTGCAGGGCAGAGGCTTTGAGTCTTTGTCTGATCTGCTTATGGACCCCAGGCTAGGAAAAGCAGACCTTGGAGTGCACCTTGGTCCTTTCCAAATGCAAGTTGTAGCTATCAACAATCCATAAGTTGTGGATTGTTGATAACTACAAACAGAGTACTCAGGGCTAGTCACAAACAGCATCTGACATTGTCCTAAGCAAGAAGAACCCAAAGAGGCTGATGACTAGACATATCATAATTAAATGCCAAAAAATAAAGACAAAGAGAGAATCTTAAAGGCAGCAAGAGTGAAGTAATTTGTTACCTACAAAAGAGCTCCCATAAGGCTGTCAGCTGATTTCTCATCAGAAACTCTACAGGCCAGAAAAGAATTGCATGAAATATTCAAGGTAATGAAAAGAAAGAATCTGAAACCAAGACTACTATATCCAGCAAGGCTATGATTAAAAATAGATGGTGAAATAAAGAGCTTCCCAAACCAAAAAAAGTGGGGGGGGGAGGCTAAAGTTTATCACCACCAAACCAGCAATGCAAGAAATGTTAAAGGGACAGGTGGACGAAGAAGAAGAAGAAATAGAGAGAGAGAGGGAGAGAGAGAGAGAAACATAGGTTTAAAGAATTAAAATCACAATAAATAATAACCTTAAACATAAATGGGTTAAATGCTTCAATCAATAGACATAGGGTAACTGAATGGAAAAGAAAACATGACCCAAATATATGCTGTCTACAAGATACCTATCTCAGAACAAAAGACTCATAAAGGATGACAGTGAATGAATGGGAAAAAAAATTTTGCCATGCATATGCCTGGTACTGGAACAAGGACAGACCTATAGACCAGTGGAATAGAATAGAGAACACAGAAATCGACCCAAACCACTATGCTCAATTAATATTTACAAAGGAGGCAAGAATATACAATGGAGTCAAGACAGTCTCTTCAATAAATGGTGCTGGGAAATTTGGTCACACACATGCAAAAAAATGAAACTAGACCACCAACTTACATCAGACACAAAAATAAACTCAAAATGAATAAAGGATTTAAATGTAAGATGGGAAACCATAAAAATACTAGAGGAATCCACAGGCAGTGAAATCGCAGACAAATTCCGAAGCAATATCTTCACTGATACAGCTCCTAGGACAATGGAAACTAAAGAGAAAATAAACAAATGGGACTATATCAAAATAAAAATCTTCTGCACAGCA
>NW_005370366.1:456668-458590 GCF_000412655.1 Myotis brandtii
TTATCTCCGATAAGGCTTTAATCTCCAAAATTTACAGAGAACTCATACAAGTTAACAAAGGAAGATAAACAACCCAATCAAAAAATGGGCAACGGACCTAAATAGATACTTTTTGAAAGAAGACATAGGGAGGCCAAGAGACATATGAAAACATGCTCAAAGTCACTAATCATCCGAGAGATGCAAATCAAAACAACAATGAGGTACCATCTCACACCTGTCAGAATGGCTATCATCAACAAATCAACAAATGACCAGTGCTGGTGAGGATGCGTAGAAAAGGGAACCCTCGTTCCTGCACTGCTGGTGGGAATGCAGACTGGTGCAGTCACTGTGGAAGACAGTATGGAGTTTTTCAAAAAACTAAAAATGGAACTCCCATTTGACCCAGTGATCTCACTTCTAGAAATATATCCCAAGAAACAAGAAACACCAATCAGAAAGGATATATGCATCCCTATGTTCATAGAAGCACAATTTATAATAGCTAAGATTTGGAATCAGCCTAAGTGCCCATCAGCAGATGAGTGGATTAAAAAACTTTGGTACATCTATATAATGAAATACTATGCTGCTGTGAAAAAGGAATTCTTACCCATTTGCAACAGCATGGATGGACCTGGAGAGCATTATGCTAAGTGAAATAAGTCAGTCAGAGAAAGATAAATATCACATGATCTCACTCATTTATGTAATATAATGAACAACATAAACCGATAAACAAAAACAGATCCAGAGACAGAGAAGCATCGATCAGATGCTCAAACCTCAGAGGGAAGGTAGGGGAGGGTGGGGGTAAGGGTGAGAGAGCAACCAAAGGACTTGTATGCATGCATATAAGCATAACTAAAGAATGCAAACAACAGGGGGTAAGGGAGAGGGCAGGATTGGGGGGATTAGGGGCAATGGGGAAATAAGGACACATTTGTAATACCTTAATCAATAAAAGGGGGAAAATGGATGTAAAACCATAAAAGTCCTAGAAGAAACCATAGGCACCAAAATCTCAGACAACTCTCATAGCAATATGTTTACTGATACATCTTCTAAGACAATGAAAAACAAGGAGAAAATAAACAAATGGGACTACATCTAAATAAAAAGCTTCTGCACAGCAAAAGAAATCATCAACAAAATAACAAAAAAGCCCATTGCATGAGAGAACATATTTGCCAATGATACATCTGATAAAATCTTAACATCCAAAATATATAAGGAACTCATACAACTTAACAAAATAACGACAAACAATCCAATCAAAAATTGGGCAAAGGATCTAAATAGGCACTTCTCCTAAGTGGACATACAGAAGACCAAGAGCGATACGAAAAAATGCTCAAAGTCACTAATCATTCAAGAGATGCAAATTAAAACGACAACTGATGTATAACCTCACAACTGTCAGAATGGCTACCATCAACAAATAACAAGTGCTGGCGAGGATGTGGGGAAAATGGAACCATAGTACACTGCTGGTGGGTATGCAGACTAGTGCAACCATTATGGAAAACAGCATGGAGTTTCCTCAAAAAATTATAAATGGAACTGCCATTTGACCCAGTGATCCCATTTCTAGGAATATATCCTGAAAAAGCAGAAACACCAATCAAAAAGGATATATGCATCCCTATATTCATAGCAGTGCAATTTATAATAGGTAAGGTCTGGGAATAGCCCAAGTGCACATCAGGAGATGAGTGGATAAAAAAGAATTGGTTCGGTGGAAAATGGCGGAGGTTTAGACGGACGTGTTGGTGCTTTGTCCCGGAGCAGATAAGGGCGAGCAGCTGAAACGGGTAACATACAGCCCAAACAAGCAGAGGAGATTCAGCTGAGAGACAGTCTGCAGCCAGGAAAGACAGAGAACTCCTAGAAAATGGGGATGGTTAGAGATTGAGGCTGAAACCTCCCCCTGGGCGCCA
>NW_005370366.1:458671-458878 GCF_000412655.1 Myotis brandtii
ACGGCTCTCAAGCACGACTACATGAACTCAGAGGAGACCTGCTTCCCCCCACGGAAAGGTTAGACTTCCCCCAAAGATTCAAGCAACAGCAGCGTCCTGATCACCACACGCTCTGTCTGGGGAACAGTTACTGTGTGTGTGCAGCCTCCCTCCACCAGCCAGAAGAGCCACCACAGCTGTGAACAGCACCCACCAGAGGCCCTGCTA
>NW_005370366.1:464067-464817 GCF_000412655.1 Myotis brandtii
CTTTGTAATACTTTTAGCAAAAAATAAATAAATAAATAAAAAAGATTTGGTTCATTTGCACTATGGAATACTATGCAGCTGTAAAAAAAAAAAGGAGGAGCTCTTACCCTTTGAGTCAGCATGGAGGGACCTGGAGAGTATTATGCTAAGTGAAATAAGCCAGTCAGAGAAAGAAAAGTATCACATGATCTCACTCATATGTGTAATCTAATGAACAAAATAAACTAATGAAAAAAATAGATCCAGAGACATGGAAGCATGGAATAGAGTGATGAATTTCAGTGGGAATGCAGGGGTAGGTGGGTTGGGTTGGGAGAGATTAAGCAGAGAACTTATATGCATAAGTGCATAATCCATGGACACAGACAATAGCGTGGTGAAGGCCTGTGGTGGGGGGCAGGGACAGGCTAGAACAAGTCAATGGGGGGGAAAGGGAATATATGTAATACTTCCAACAATAAAGGTAATTTTTTAAAAGATTCTTACACTCTTCATAACTCATCGATTGTAATGCAACATTTTTCACATTTTAACACCTCTAGTTTTTACACATTTGGGAGCTGTCTTAAACATATCTGTATGTCTTCCTTTAATTGGCAGTATATTTATTCATAGCAATGGCAGTATGTTAAATAATGATGGATCTACTGATCAATAGCATCTTACATTTTATGTAATACTAGAGGCTGGGTGCACAAAAATTTGTGCACTCGGGGGGGGGGGGCCCTCCGCCTGGCCCGCGCCCCTTCC
>NW_005370366.1:465505-468733 GCF_000412655.1 Myotis brandtii
AAAAAAACTATAAAATACTACAGCATATTATATGTACCCTTCACCCAATTTCTTAGGTGTTAATAATTTAAACATAACCATTATACAACTAACAAAATTTGGAATATATTTTTCTTATAATCTCTTTAATGTTACTTAATCCATTTACTTTGTTTTTGTTAATCTTCACCCAAGGATATTTTTCCATTGAATTTTAGAGAGAGTGAAGGGAAAGGGAGAGACACATTGATTGGTTGCCTCCTGCACATGCTTTGATAGGGACTGGGGATCAAGCCAGCAACTGAGGTACATGCCCTTGACTGGAATCGAACCTGGGACCCTTCAGTCCATGGGCTAATGCTCTATCCACTGAGCAAAACAGGCTGCAGCTTAATTCATTTACTTTTAATCTATATGTGTCTTTATATTTAAAGTGGGTTTTGTTTTTGATTCACCCTCATAATCTGTCCTTTAATTGGTACATTTATGCCACTGACTTTCAGAGTGCTTACTGATAGAGTTACTACCATATCAGGCAGCTTCTGGGTCTTCTGGGTCCTGCCTTGCCGCCAGGGACCCGATCGCGTCCCCGGCAGCAAGGTAGGCCTGCTTCTGGGTCTTCAGGGTCCTGCCCTGCCTTGCCGCCTGGGACCCAATCGCATCCTTGGCGGCAAAGCAGGCCGGCTTCTGGGTCTTCTGGGGCTGCCCTGGATGATGGCGTGCTGGCAGCTTGTGCTGTCCTTCCCTGCCTGCAGTATGCAAATTAGCTGCCATCTTTGTTGGCGGTTAAGTTGCATATCGCGCTGATTAGCCAATGGGAGGCGTAGCGAAGGTACAGTCGATTACCATGTTTGACTATTATTAGATAGGACTAGAGGCCCGGTGCACGAAAGACTATTTTTAGATAGGACTAGAGGCCCGGTGCACGAAATTTGTGCACGGGGGGGGGGGGTGTTCCCTCAGCCCTGCCTTCACCATCTTGCAATCTGGGACCCTCGGGGGATGTCCGACTGCCGGTTTAGGCCCGATCCCAAAATTGACAGTCGGACATCCCTCTCTCAATCTAGGACCACTGGCTCCTAACTGCTCACCTGCCTGCCTGCCTCACTGCCCCTAACCACTCGCCTGTCTGCCTGATCACCCCTAACCGCCTCTGCCTGCCTGCCTGATCACCCCTAACTGCTCTCCTGCCTGCCTGATTGCCCCTAGCCATTTGCCTGCCTTCCTGATCACCCCTAACTGCCTCAGCCTCAGCCCCCACCACTGTGGCTTCATCCAGAAGACCATCCGGAATGACGTCTGGAAGGTCATTTGGCTGTCCAGTCTAATTAGCATATTATGTTTTTATTATTATAGATGGTGAACACATTCAAACACAGTAGAAAAATCAAATGATTCATATTAATCCAGAGGAAGCAAAACCATCATTGGTATGTATTGTTAATCAAATTTTAAAATCTTGCATCTTAAGGAAGCTCTTGGAGACAATGAAGTGCTTTCTTAAAGTAAAGCTAGTCAAACTCACTTATGTGTTCAGTGCAGTGTTCTCTGGAGGGACCTCAAAGGGTTGGGTAGCTGAGTTGGTGGATTTTGGCAGGTGCACGTAGAACACATAAAAATTAAAGAACAAAAATTGAGACTTTTACAAAAACATAGAAGGGAGTTCTTAAAAATAAAAAGTAAGAAATAAAACAGAAAATATAGGAGAAAATATATGACAGCAAGAGCTATAGAATTTAGTTCAGGAATTTAGCAAGCAGGTAAATTCAGTAAAGAAGATAGCTATTATTAAAGCAACCTGAAACTCATTACCAACCTCAATAATTTTAGTTTATTCAAATAGGTATTTAGTTGTTCAAACTGAACTATGAGTTATCTAATAAACAGCGTGTAACATGAACATGTTAATTGCTTGAGTCTGCAAAAGGACTAGAAACTCTGAAAGGGCGTAAGCATAGGAAATGAAAATCTCTCTGAAAAGGAATTCTGATTTCTTGTGTACTTGTCATACTTCTAGATGAACATAGCCACCTCCTGATGGGATCTCCGACTCTGGTCTTGTCCACTCTAACCTATGCTTCATATCTGCCACATGGGTTCTTCTTAAGTACTAGTTTCACATCACTCTTGTATTCCAAAATCACTAATGGCTCCCTAGTGCCTCACAACTATTGTCCAAACATTCCTACCTGACTTGTAAGTCCCTGATTGGGTTAACATAGCTGACCCTAGTTCTCACTGTTCTTCTCCTTGTGTCCTTTGCTACCAAAGCTAATTTCAGTCCATCCTCTGTAGACATCTCTAATATATTTTTTCTCCAAAACTGAAACACCCCTTTTAAAATTCCTGCCTACCAAGTTCCTCTCCTTCAGAAAGGCTTCCCCACCTACAGTCAATAGGTCAGTCAAGGTGTCTGCCACATCCAGAGCTCCCCTGGGACAGAAGCCTCAAGGGGCTCCTCTGCATAGGTGGCCATATTCTGTATGACCAAGATGCTTTGGCCAAAGCTGATTAGATTAGTGCGAGCTCCCAATTTAAGCCAGGCAGTCAGTAGTCTTGCCCGTGACCAATGAGTTTGGCAGGTGTAAAAGCTCTGCTTACATAAGGATGATGAGATATAGGCAGACCAATAAGATCCTCTCTCTTGGAAATCTAAACAGAGGAAAGAAAGAGGGAGAGGAGAGGGGAAAAGAAGGAGAGAGAGAGAGAGAGAGAGAGAGAGAGAGAGAGACACTAACTTACAGGAGCAGGAGTGGAAACCTCAGCAAGTTGTCAAATTATGTTAACAGTAAAGCCTTAGAGAAGAAACCAGGATTCCTGCTGCTGCCAGGCCACAAGATTGCCCTGTTACTAGAGCAGCCTTGGATCCAGTACAACTCCACTAGTCCAGTTTCTTGGGACAGGTCTCACTCGATTTCTGTTTTCCCTAAGAACCCTGTCTATAGACCTTTTCCTGAAATTTTTGTGTACTCTGAAAGGTTGCCTGAGATTCCTGTCCCCAATGTACTGGTATACCTGGGCAGTGCTTAGGGCCGTGGTCGGCAAACTGCGGTTCACGAGCCCCTTGAGTGTGGCTCTTTGGCCCCTTGAGTGTGGCTCTTCCTAAGCCTGAGGAGTACCCTAATTAAGTTAATAACAATGTACCTACCTATATAGTTTAAGTTTAAAAAATTTGGCTCCCAAAAGAAATTTCAATCGTTGTACTGTTGATATTTGGCTCTGTTGACTAATGAGTTTGCCGACCACTGG
>NW_005370366.1:468805-478631 GCF_000412655.1 Myotis brandtii
GGCTCTTTGGCCCCTTGAGTGTGGCTCTTCCTAAGCCTGAGGAGTACCCTAATTAAGTTAATAACAATGTACCTACCTATATAGTTTAAGTTTAAAAAATTTGTTGGCTCCCAGAAATTTCAATCGTTGTACTGTTGATATTTGGCTCTGTTGACTAATGAGTTTGCCGACCACTGGCTTAGGGGAACCTTAATAAGTGTTAAATCTATAAAAAGAAGAGCCTAATTAGGACCTTCATCAGTACCTGTTCCCTGAACATCTGTAGCATTTCTAGCTTGAACCATGAAACCTGGCACTTACTCAGAATGTCTTCTCAAGGTCACTAATTTTGCATATGGTTTAATTTTGCTTCCCAATTAGGTCATACACTTTTTCAGGGCAGGGCTTATGGCTCATGTTTCTTTTTTTATCTCTCATATCTTGTATGACGTTGAATAAGTTATTTAACCTCTCCAAGCATCGATATTCTCATTTTCAAAACTGGCATAATAATACTACCTACTTTAAAGGTTAATTATAAAGAATAAATGAGAACATGTCTGTAAAGTGCTTGACATAGTCCCTGGAACACTAGTATTCAGAAAGTGCTGCTGGAGATAGTGATGGCAGTGGTGGTAAGGCTGGTGATGATGATGGTGGTGGTGGTGACAATTGTGGTGGTAGTGATGACAGTGATTATGGTAGTGATAGTAATGACAGTGGTGGTAGTAGTAGTGGTGGGGGTGGTCACCATTGCCATCATCATAATGGTGGTGGTGGTGATCACGATGGTGGTGATCATGATGGTGGTGGTGATGATTATGATGGTGGTTATGATGGTGGTGATTATGTGGTTATAATGGTTGTGCATAGTATACATTCTACAGTATACTATGAATGCATAGTAATTTAGGAGTTTTCACTGATATGTGGGTCATCTGCCAAACTATATACTATTTTAATTAAAAAGAGAATAAGAGGTAGAAATAAGCAGAAGTGAGAACCAACATTTGTGAAGCACTTGCTCAGATATCAAGCACCATGAAAATATACAGGATAGGGCAAAAGTAGGTTTTCAGATGTTCATATGGAAAATAATACAATAAATCATAAATAATAATACAAGAATAAACTCTGTGTTTCACATACTCACAACTGTAAACATACTTTTGCCCAACCCTGTGTTCTCTTGTTTATACCTCACAACAGCTCATTGGTAGAAATTCTAACTTAAAGATTAAAAAAATTTAGATCAAGTAAATTAAATGACACCCAATTTTATAAAATTAATTAAGATCTACATGAGTCCCGGGGCCATACATTTTTTACTACAACATGTTACAGCACAATTGAGCCCGTGAGGAATTGGTAGATGGTGAGAGGGGAAGCCCAACAGTATTTTTCCAATACAGTAATGGCTTCAAAATACCAACTTTACTTGTTCTAAAAAAAAAGTCACACTTATGCACACTACTTATATCATTTGCACCCTAGTTTCTCTCATCAAACTCCATTTTTCCATGTAGTATACTTGATCAAAGTTTACACAAATATTAGGAAAAATAATGTTGAATTACTTCATTTTAACTTTGACCTAAAAAGAAGGAGGAAAAACAGAAGTGGGGTGTCAAGAAGTGGTGCTACTGCAGAGTTGGCAACTGGCCATTAAGATCCACTTCAAGTAAAGCTCCTTCTAGAAATGTCCTCAGAGACTGGCTAATTCTATCCCTCAGAATTAAATTTTTAAATATCTGCTGATAGGGCCTGTCTTACTGAGCTTTGCATTTATTGTCATTCAGGTAACTCCCAAAACTGCTTTCTAAGTGGTGGAGTTGAGGAGGAGGCTGAGTGATGGCATTTTCTAAGTACCTACTACCTCCAGGATCTTAGCCTTCACTCACTTATTTGAAGACCTTGGTGGTCCTCTGAGGATCCACATGTTATCAGGATGAGGCAGTGAGGCCCAGACAATGTGAGCAGTGATGCCTCAGTGAGTCAACGCTGAAACTGTACTTTACTCCAGAGCTCTCCAACAGTGCTTCATGCAACCCTCTGTGACTGCCCCTGCATCTCCTCACCCCTGGTTCCCAAGAGCACAGGTGTGTGATCAGGATGGCTGGGATTAAAACCCAGCTGTGACTTCCCCATACTTAACTAGCATCTCTGAGCCTCAGGTTCCTCAGTCCACATGACAGAATTATGATGAGTACTGAAAAGGAAAATAAATAACCTAAGTCTTGTAGCATACAGTCAGTCCTTCCTCATGGCAGCTAGTACCACTATCATTATACTGCTAGATTTGCTTTGTTCTAGGGGCTCTGTTCTCAATTTTTCTTCCTCTGACTCTTGGTGCTGATTCCTTGACTAGAAGTTAGAAGCTAGTACAACCATTATAGAAACAGCAAAGCTCATTCTATCCACCTAGCAACCACTAAGGCCAAGAGAAAGAGCTGGCATGGTGATGATGGAAAAAAAATTTTATATGAGTTAATAAAGCTGATACAGCAGCAAAAGGACTAATGCAGTTTGGGGCTTTATTCCCATTGGTTCCATCATGAATGAACAGAGGTAAGAGTCCCTCTTTAACAGCCTCTCTGCAACCCCACCTGGAAAATTACATTAAATTCTGGGCACTTCCATACCATAAAGATGTAAAAAAGCTGAAAGGAGTTCAGAGAAGAGTAATAAAAATGATGGGGAGGTTGGGAGAATTGATTTACTAGGAAAGATTAAAATAACTATGTACATCACATCTGGGTGGTGACTGGTGAGAGCAAAGGGGGAAAACATAGCAGTCTATAAATAATGGAAACATGTAAACACCCAAGAGGAAGAGTTATTTAGCTGGTACAAGGAGGCACAGCCCCAGTAATGAGGGTGAGATGAAGCAAAGGGCAATTATGAAGAATGTTAGGAGAATTGTGTTTGATTTTTTTAAGATACAGAGACAGACAGACAGAAATTTAAAATACCAAGGAGTAATGCTATGATACAGCAGGAGGAGATCCTATTTTTTGAAATTATATTGGTTTCCAATCTACTCTGGACATGTACTACCTCAAGTTATACTTCACTTTATTGTCATTCCTTCATCCCCAGGAGACTGGAAGCTCAGAGAAGGTGAAAATGGATTTGTCATGCTCACTGTTGATGCCCCCACACCCAGTGCTGTGCCCACCTCATTGTCATTGTCCCATAAGCATTGACTAGATGGAAGACTGAAAAATGATTGATTTGCAAAGAAACAGAATGAAGTAAAGCATTTGTTACCCAAAACAATATGTAGTAATGGTAATACTGAAGTGTCAAAGATCCAGCAGGATCATTGCTCTGGATTGTAGGATAACGATTTCAGGGTTAGAAGGGCCATTGAAAGTCTTCTATTTCAGTGATTCTTAACTTGATTTTTCCAGACCAGTTCAGGTGTTCTCCTAGGTTTACACAACTTCCAGCACACTAATGTAATTCCAAAACTTTCTTTTCATTGTAAAAATTTTTTTTATCAGAATGCAAGAGTACCATTATCAAATGAATAATTATGAAGCCACTCTAATATATAATAAACAAAAAGGTAAAGGGAGGGCAAATATATGGTGACAGAAGAAGATTTGACTTTGGACGGTGGTCATACAATGCAATATACAGACCATGTATCACAGAAATGTACACTTGAAACCTATATGATCTTATTAAGCAATGTCACCCCAATAAATTTAATTAAAATATTTTAAAAGGTAAAGGGGGTCAATTATATGGCGACAGAAGGAAACCTAACTTTGGGTGGTGAACACACAATACAATATACAGAGGTTGTATAGCAGAATTGTACACTTGAAACCTATGTAATCTTATTAACCAATGTCACCCCCAATAAATTGAATAAATTTTAAATTAAAAGATTTAAGAAAACAAAAAGATAAATAATGCACAGACTGTTTTTAGTAGCCCTCGCTGAGCACCCTTGTGTGTTGCATATTCAAAGCCGCCTCCCTTGTTGTACTTCAGCCTCCATGTCGGCAGGGGCGCCCAGCCCTGACACAGGCTCACACATCCCCAGGTGCACAAGAACATTTCTTGTGTTTTGCTTTTTTGTTGTTGTTGTTTGTTAATCCTCACCAGAGGATATTTTTTCCATTGATTTTTTTAGATAGAATGGACGGGAGGGGAGAGACAGAGAGAGAAACATTGCTGTGAGAGAGACACATCGACTGGTTGCCTCCCACACTCAGCCCAACTAGGGCCGGGGATTTAGCCTGCAAAGGAGGTGCACACCCTTGACCAGAATCGAACCCACAACCCTTCAGTCCACAGGCCAATGCTCTAACCATTGAGCAAACCAGCTAGGGCTTGTGTTTTACATTTTTAATAACAAAATGATTTGCTCCACTACTCCACATTGTTGTAATTCATGTGTTGAGATGCGATAGATGGGGACTGCCATTCTAGCTCAGCACTGCTGTGTGCAGATTAGTGGGAGTAACGTGCTCCATGTGACCCAATCTGTTGCACAGCCAAAACTGCAGGAAAAGCTCCACTGTGTGTGTACTGAACTCACCAGGTGCCATTCTGAGTGTGCTGTCATTTACCAATGAGGAAACTGAGGCTGTAAGACATTCAATAATGGTCTCAAGCAAGTGGCAGAGCTAAGGTTGAGCCCACCAGGCTGCCCACAGAGCCTACCTGCCTGACCCTACCCAAACCCCTGGTTCTTCTGCACAGTTCATGGAGCAAAGCCACAGAGAACCCTTCATGAAGAACACAGCATTTTCTTAGTCAGTGTAGCCAATGCTTATGAGCTATAGTGACAAATGTTGGAGGCAAAGTCCAGATGCCCTGGATGAATACATGTGTTTCTGAAAAAGTCAGCTTCAACGCCTGAAGTCCATCCATGGAATCCCAATGCCCCATTAGCACCCAAAATAAAACACTAAATACAACCCAGGGTGAATGCAAGGGGATGCAGTGATTTTCCAATTTATAAATGAAGGCCTCTAGGCCCCCAGGTACTTTGTAGTCACTAGCTGCCCCTGAAACCCAGGACAGAAACAAACCACTTCACTCCAATGTGCTGTGCAGCCAGTAAGGGGAAAGTCTTGTGCACAAAGGCCAAGACTGAGCCTGAAGTAATCTCAGAATGTGGCCAGCTGGGGAGCAGAGAAAAGCAGGCAGAAGAAACAGCATGAACAGAGGCATGAAGTCAAGAAACAGCTTGGTGCATCTGGGGAACTGAAAGCATTTCAGGGTCACTGGAACAGAGATGGAAGGAGGAGAAAATGTCACCCCAAGGAGGTACAGGGAGCCCATAGAAGTTCCTGATGTGGAGAGGGCCATATAGTGATATGCAACTGAGCATGTGTAACCTGGCACCCAAAAAGAACACGAAGCCACAAAATTCCACCTGCACTGGTCTGAAGCTATATGTAGACTTTATTAACCTACTTCATGTGACCAATTTTTCTGAGCAGAAATATTAGTGTGTTGGAATGTGCAGTGCTACCTCAGATCCTGCTGGGGTGTTACATCATGTGTGGTATGTATACTGCATCACATTTCTAAATCTGGAACATTCCCAAAGATAGGATGCTCCAGTGGCGGGGCTGCAGATGGGCCACATTCTGGCAGCTTTGTGAAGGGTTGATGGGAGGGGCCAAGGCTGAGGTGGGAACCCAGGTCAGCTATGGCAGCATATTCAGCAGTGAGCACGGGCCTGAACTGGGGTGTGCTTAGAGGGGTAGGGAGAAGGAGGTGATTTTGAAAAGTGATTGGAAGATAAATCAGCAGGATTTGGTGATTTTGAGGTATAGGGTTTGAGGTGGGGACAAGTACGCCCAAGTTTCTCCCTGGGTGCCTGCATGAGTGGTAGTGTCATCTTTAAGATGGCTTTCACAGAAAACAGAGCAGGATTAGGGAGTAAAGTGATGGTTCCATTTGAACATACAAAGTTTGAAGTACCAAGGAGAAATCCAGATAGAGTCATCCAACAGAGAGGTGGATATACAAACCGTAAGCTCACAGATGACTGGCAATGCGTGGTGGCAAATTAAAATTGCATACGTTGGTACAGAGCAAAGACAGATCAGAATTTTTTTCCACTTAGCAACAAGAGAATGGCAGAGAGAGAATGTCAGGCCAGGTTCTCCAGAAACTCCCCGCAGTTGAGATAGGTGCAGGAAAGCAGACAAAGGGCTGTCCTCCTGCCTTCCTTGTGCTGGCTGAGTTACATACAAAACTGCTTGGTCCCACTGGGCTCGGTTAGCACCAAAGCAACTCTCCTTGTATAGCCTCCCTACTTCCCAATGGGTGTCACCATCCATGTCCCTTTTCTAATTTCAAGGAGACAAGTTATTGGGTGAACAGCATGGCAGCAATTCAAGCACCATTGTGGAACAATAAAGTAGAAACACACTGTTGGCTTTTTTTTTTATTGTGCTAGAGAGGTGGGAAAATGTGGGTCAGTACATATTCCTAAGTTGGTACAATAAAGAGTTACAGAATCTTCTAAACTGACTTTTTATTAAGTACTAGTATAGGTAGATATAATAATAAGACAACCATATAACCTTCCACCACCACACTTTCTCGTGCTTGATTCCTCATATATATATTTTTAGTCTTCTCTAGATAATTTCTGAAATGGTGTAAAAAGTGCTCTATGAAATACAGGCGGGGTATCCAGCAACAAACCACAAAATTCCAAACCAGTGGAAATGCATAACAATGCATCTGCCAAAGAGTCGATAACAAGGTTGCTTTATAAAAAAAAGTGTAGTTCTGGAGAAGAAAAGTGGAATTCCCAAAGATTGCAGTCATTTCTGGTGAAACAAAATCTCGCTCAATAAGTACAGATAATAGCACTGCTCATGGGCTACTTTCTGGTTTTGTCTTTAGAATTTGTTACTCATTTAAAGGGAATAAAACTCTGTTTTGAAAGACCCAGCAGAAAGCTGCTGGAGATAAAGAACCTAAGGACCCTGTCTTTGGTTCTTTACTGAAATTACTAACACTATATTATGAAGAGATTTCATAATGTAGTGTCAGTAATGTTCTTGTTTATTTCCCTCTTAACAGCCCAGAGTAGGTGGGCTGGATTCTGTAACCCACAAGGATATTGAAGGAACTAACATTTCTTCCCTCTCATACCCCCACTGTCCCACTAGCCCTCAGGACACTGGGCTTGTCTGCATGTTGAGTATTAAGGTCATACCAAGTTCCAACTCATGTGAAGAAGAAAGACAAGGGAATACTTGTGCAATGCTTGAGGCCCAGTCTCAAGATGCCATAAATCTCTTCTGCTTGCATTCCATGTCTAAATATTAACCCGGTGGTCAGCCCAGCCCAGCTTGGGAAATGGATCACAATGAGCATAGCTACCCACTAGTTGGAAAAGGGGAAGAATAGACCTGAATTGACAACCTGTGGTCTTTGCCCATCAAGTCCAGGAACAAGTTTAGCTCAGATGGGTCCTAACTCAGGATTCCTGGCACAGGTCTCCTCTGCATGGAAATGAAGTATAAATGGATCTAGAATATTGAACAGAGGGCACAAAGGATACATAAGTGAAAATTAGATTCTTTATTTTCTAGGGTGGACTGTCTCTCCCACTAGAAATTGAACCAGATCAAGTCACTTCCAATGATGAAGAAGGAGAAGGAGGAGGAGGAGGAGGAGGAGGAGGAGGAGGAGGAGGAGGAGGAGGAGGAGGAGGAGGAGGAGGAGGAGGAGGAGGAGGAGGAGGAGGAGGAGGAGGAGGAGGAGGAGGAGGAGGAGGAGGAGGAGGAGGAGGAGGAGGAGGAGGAGGAGGAGGAGGAGGAGGAGGAGGAGGAGGAGGAGGAGGAGGAGGAGGAGGAGGAGGAGGAGGAGGAGGAGGAGGAGGAGGAGGAGGAGGAGGAGGAGGAGGAGGAGGAGGAGGAGGAGGAGGAGGAGGAGGAGGAGGAGGAGGAGGAGGAGGAGGAGGAGGAGGAGGAGGAGGAGGAGGAGGAGGAGGAGGAGGAGGAGGAGGAGGAGGAGGAGGAGGAGGAGGAGGAGGAGGAGGAGGAGGAGGAGGAGGAGGAGGAGGAGGAGGAGGAGGAGGAGGAGGAGGAGGAGGAGGAGGAGGAGGAGGAGGAGGAGGAGGAGGAGGAGGAGGAGGAGGAGGAGGAGGAGGAGGAGGAGGAGGAGGAGGAGGAGGAGGAGGAGGAGGAGGAGGAGGAGGAGGAGGAGGAGGAGGAGGAGGAGGAGGAGGAGGAGGAGGAGGAGGAGGAGGAGGAGGAGGAGGAGGAGGAGGAGGAGGAGGAGGAGGAGGAGGAGGAGGAGGAGGAGGAGGAGGAGGAGGAGGAGGAGGAGGAGGAGGAGGAGGAGGAGGAGGAGGAGGAGGAGGAGGAGGAGGAGGAGGAGGAGGAGGAGGAGGAGGAGGAGGAGGAGGAGGAGGAGGAGGAGGAGGAGGAGGAGGAGGAGGAGGAGGAGGAGGAGGAGGAGGAGGAGGAGGAGGAGGAGGAGAAGGAGAAGGAGAAGAAGAAGAAGAAGAAGAAGAAGTTGTTGTTAGTGCTGGGCCATCACTTCCCCTCTCTGGAATGTGGTAAAAGTAGGTGAGATATTGCATGCCCGCTGCTTCGAATTCCAGGGGACACCACAGTTGCAAAGGACATTATATACTGAGCATCTGGATGGCCAAGGCACAGTCAGGAGGAGCACATACAAATCCATTATGATGTATGGAACATGCTTGGTGGGAGTTTCCAAAAAATAGACATCTTAGTGGACAGCACCCCTCTCGTATTGTAATGCAATGTTGAGGAGAAAATCTAAAGCTGAGGTCAGAAAGCCTAGATCCAAACAGATATAATATGAATGAAATAATTTATCTGTAAAATAGGGATAATCAGATCCTTCTTATGCTGTTTTAAGGATTCAAATGTAAGGTAAGTAAGTATAGCCAAAACCTGATGAGTGCTTACTGTGTGCAAGGCACAAATTCTTCACGTATTCAATCCTAACAACCCTACAGAGGTAGGGACAGAGGACCAAGCTAAGGAACAAAGATGGATGTAGCTTTATACAAGGCCACAGAATTAGAATAAATGGTGGTGATGGAATTCAAATACAGGCAACCTGATTACAAAGTCTACACTTTCTTTTTTAAGATTTTTATTGATTTTTTTTTAAGAGAGAGAGAGAAACATCGATGTGAGAGCAAAACATCAATAAGCTGCCTCCTGCATGCCTCCTACTGGATCAAGCCTGAAACCTGGGCATGTGCCCTGACCGGAAATCAAACATGGGATGATGTACAACCAACAGAGCCATACCAGCCATGGCACAAAGTCTAGGCTTTTCAAAACTGTGCTAAATGGCTTGGTGAAGAATAGGTATTTAATAAATGTTAATGCAAAAGGTAAGATTTCTTTCTTTTTTATAGCCGAGTAATATTCCATTGTGTAAATGTACCGCAGCTTTTTTACTGATGGGTACTTGGGCTGTTTCCAGATCTTGGCTATTATCAATAATGTTGTAATGAACATAGGGGTACATATATTCTTTTGAATTAGTGTTTCTGGTTTCCTCAGATATATTCCCAGAAATGGAATTTCTGGGTCAAAAAAAGTTCCATTTTTTATTTTTTTTAATAAGCTCCATACTGTTTTCCACAGTGGCTACACCAGTCTGCATTCCCACAGATTGACCTGAGATTATTATACTAAGTGAAATAAGCCAGTCAGAGAAAGACAAATACCATATGATTTCACTTATATGTGGAGTCTAGTGAATAAAATAAACTGACAAACAAAATAGAAACAGAGGCATGGATACATGGAACAGATATATAGATATAGATATAGATATAGATATAGATATAGATATAGATATAGAG
>NW_005370366.1:478999-506499 GCF_000412655.1 Myotis brandtii
CCCCCAACTGCCCTCTCCTGCCAGCCTGATCTCTCCCCCAACTGCCCTCTCCTGCCAGCCTGATCTCGCCCCCCAACTACCTCCCCTGCAGGCCTGATCTCACCCCCAACCGCCCTCCTCTGCCGGCCAATTTGGTTCTGATTGGTTGGTTTCTATGCCAGTCAGTGTTGAAAGCTCCGCCTCCTAGGCAGCCATTGGTTCCTCATAGTTGACCCAGATTTCATTCTAATTGGTCAGTTTCTATGCCAGTCAGCATCTAAAGCTCTGCCTCCTAGGCAGCCTTTGGCTCCTCACAGTTGACCCAGATTTGGTTCTGATTGGTCGGTTTCTATGCCAGTCAGCATCGAGGCCTGGAGAGAAATGGAGGTGCGGCTGCTGGCCCTGCCCGGAGAGAAAGAGAGAGGCAAGTGCTGATCAACAGCTGATACACAGGCTACGGATCAGACCCTGCTTCTCTCTTCAGGCCTCTCTCCAGGCCTGATTCGCAGCCCCCTCAGCAGTGCTGGGTCACTCCGCCTGAGGCCGCAGCACTCAGTGCTGGGTCGCCATGGCAACCCAGCACTGACTGCAGGACTGACTTCTGGTTGGTTGAGCCTCCGGTTGTGATGGACCCAGGGTTTTTATATATTAGGATATATATTCACATAGACAAACTCAACTGTGTGGAGATAGAGGGAAAGAGGATGGGGATAAATAGAGTTCGGCAAAGGGGAATAAATGGGGATGGAAAGAGACTTTGCTTTGGGCAATGGGTGCATGATGCTGTGTGCAGATGTTATTTTGTTGAGTTGAGTTGTACACTTGAAACCTACATGAACCAATGTCACCCCAATAAATCAATAAGTAAATATTGATAAGTGACACTGATGTTAACTTCCACTATGCTTAAAATATCAATCAGTTTCATTTATTTTCCATTCCATAAGAAAATACAAATAAATCTTCTTTATGAATTAGTATTACCCAATGTGAATTAACACCAGTATAAATGATTAATATTTCAATGGGTCCAATCTTTTTAAATAGTTAAACAGTACAGTTCTCATTTAGTGTAGGAACAATACTATATATTGCAAAGCACAAAATGGCCTACTTTCTATTGAGACAAACTATCACTGATTTATTTACTGCCTTCCAAATGAAAAGTTCTCATTCTAGTTGAAGAAAACAAAGAGAAGGTTTTTATTGGACCTTCTATCCTTTATATATAACTTGTTTTCAGACCATTAATCCGTAATCTTACAGTCTTGACCTTCATGTCATATCTGAAACATAAAATCCTACAGTCTCAAGAAAGGGCAATTCCATCACTGGATTACACATTGTATTAATTCTCTGTACTAATTTCTTGTGTACTTCACAGCGTAGTCTAAATCTGGCATTTGTTAAAAATGCTCAGCCCTTTCTAGGGGGCTATAACTAATCAAATGGGCTTATAATTTGTTCATACATTTGTTATGTAGCCCTTAATACAACTCCTAAAGTGCACTCAGATTCATTGGGTGTGACTCCCAATTTAGCCTCATGACAAACTGTCATGTGTTTCTGAGATAAAAACAGCTAAACAGGAATTCTGAAATTTAACTTCTATTAAGAACTAGACAGCATGGAGGGACCTAGAGAGTATTATGCTAAGCAAAATAAGCCAGTCAGGGAAAGACAAGTACCACATGATCTCACTTATATGTGGAATCTAATGAACAAAATAGATCCAGAAGCATGGAAGAATGAAACTGACTGACGAATCTCAGAGGGAAGTGTGGGGAGGAGGCGGGAAGAGATTAACCAAAGAATTTATATGCATATATGCATAACCCATGGACACAGACAAAAGTGCATAGGCCTTTGGGGGAGGGGGCCAATGGAGGAAGGGGAAAGGGACATCTCTAATACTTTCAACAATAAAGATAAATTTTAAAATAAAAAATATATAAAACTAATTATTATAAGCATGTCAAAAAAAGGTATTCTATATGACATTACATATCTCAATTTTTCTTGGGGTGTTTGTTTGTTTGTTTTGCTTTCACATCTCCTATATTGTATGTTGTAATCAAGCCACTCTCTCCTATGAAGTGTGCCATGCCCACACCAAGTTTGATTTAGGATCAGGGTGGAGGACTCAGCCACCACCCAACAGGGAATGCTTTCTTGTTGCCCTATTCATCTTCCTCTCTGACCAATGACTCCCGTCTAAAAAGCTGAGTTTTAAACATGGTAGTCAAGGATGAATATCCTAATGCATCTCCCTTCCTCTAAAATCTTCAGCAAATTTTAGGAGCTCTTTCTTGATGGAGAAATGTAAGTTCAGGGAGCTGACTTATATTTGAGGTCCCTGATATGCCAGCATTGATTATCTCATTTTATCTACCTGACAGCTCTGGAAGGTCAGTATTGTTTGCAATCATTTCATATAATAGTTTTTTAAAATTTTTATTGTGGTATAATTGGAATAAAATAAATTGCACAAAAATGTATATTTTGATAAGTTTGACATATTTATACACCCAGTAAATCAAGATCATTAACATACCCATTCCTCCAAAGTCCCCTCAGGACCCTTGCTAATCCTTCCCACCCTGCCTCTCCTACCACTGATCTACTTTCTATAACTGCATTATATTTATTCTTACAATTCTATTTATGTGGAAACAAACAGCATGTATTTCTTTTTGTCTAACTTCTTTGATTCAGCAAAATTATTTTGAGATTCATCATTGCTGCAACATGTTTCAATAATTAATTCATTTTTATTGTTGGACAGTATTCCACTGTACCGTAGTTTATTCTTTCACCTGTACTATACATTTGGATTTTTCCCAGCCTTTGGCAATCATTTAAGAAGTTACATATGTCTTTGTATGAACATATGCCTCAATTCCTATGGGCTGCATACATAAGAGTGGAATGGCTGAATCATATAGCAGACATATGCTAAGACATATACTTTGGACGTCAGTGGAATGGCAGTGTGAGAGAGCCCCTTGCCTCTCCCACTGAAATTTCAGCAAGTTAACCAACTATAATTCAACAAAGAAATCCCTGCTCAACACATAAGCATGCCTGAGAGACCTGAACATTGAAACATCTACAGGTGGAAAACCAAGAATAAATGGGAGGCAAGAAGGGAGGAAAGCCCAGATGGCCCACAGACTCAGAGGGGAGAAAGCCGGCAGTAGCAGGTGCTTCCTTCAGTCGGGAGGAACAGAGAGCTGCAGTGGGGCAGCCCAGCAGGGCAAGCAGTGAGAGAGCGATCAGTGTCTGAGTCAGAAGACGCCTGATAGAGCAGGGGTTTCTGTAATGTGGCTCTCCAGTGGTGGTGTTTCAAAAACAAACAAACGGAACCACAGAGCCCTGCCACCGCTTGGACTCCCAAAATTCACCTCCCATTGCCCTTGGAGTTGGGCCCAGGAGCATATTATCTATAAACCAAGAGCTGTTGCAGTAGAAACACTGTGACTATATTTTTCTCTGTGACTGATCCCCAAGAGGGGTGCTTGGGGCGGGACCCTGGGGAAGTCAGGGGTAGTCATTACAGTGATGGCAAAACAAATCCCACCCCCCAAGCAGCACAGCTGTACTGTCTTACTGAAGCTATGGAGGTCAAGACCGGGAGACCAGAGAGGTAAAAATGTTGTGATTCATCACCATCTACTGGAAAATAATATGTAGACAGAGATAAATGTGTAGGCTAAGGAGAACAGAAAATACCATGAATAACCACAGAAACAGGATGACCAGCAAGAAAACTTAAAATTCCCAGAAAGCAAGTTGGAACACATGTGATATAAATGACAGAGATTTCAAAAGTGCAGTTCTGAAAATACTCAATGAGTTGTGAGAAAATACAGAAAGCCAATTCAATGCACTCAGAAAACAAATCAATGAACAAAACAGATACTTTACTAAAGAGATTAAAACTTTTAAAAAGAACCAATCAGAAATCCCGGAAATTAAGCCTGAAATTAAGGAGATTAAGTGTGAACTACTGAGCATAGAAAACAGAGCCAACCAGATGGAGGAAAGAATTAGTGATATCGAAGATGGGAATCTAGAAATGACACAGAGAGAAGGAAAGACAAACCTGAGCATAAAGAAAAATGAAAGAGCTCTATGAGAACTATCTGACTCCATCAGAAAAAGCAATATTAGAATATAGGCATTGTAGAGCAGGAAGAGAGAGAGTAGGGAATGGAGAGTCTATTCAAATAAACAGTGGACCAAGAATATTGTACCCAGCAAGGCTATCAATCAAAGTTGAGGGTGAAATCAGGAGCTTCACAGACAAAAAAGGACTAAGGAAGTCTATTACCACCAAACCAGCAATGCAAGAAATGCTAAAGGGTCTGCTGTAAAAAGAAGAAATAGGAAGGAAAGAAGGAGGAACACAGTAAAGAATAAAAATGGCAACAAACAAGTATCTATCAATAATAACTTTAAATGAAATGCTCCAATCAAAAGACATAGGGTAGCTGAATGGATAAGAAAACATGACCCATATATTTTCTGTCTACAGGAGACCCACCTCAGAACAAAGCACTCACACATGCTGATGGTGAAGGGATGGAAAAAGGTTTTTCAGGCGAATGGAAATGAAAAAAAAGCTGGGGTAGCAATACTTATATTTGACAAAGTAGACCTCAAAGTGAAGGCCATAACAAGAGATAAGGAAGGCCACTTTATAATACTAAAGGGAGCAATTCAACAAGAAGATATAACTTTGGTAAACTTACATGCACCTAATACAGGAGCACCCAAATACACAAATAAACAGTGGATGAGAACTTTCCAAACCTATGGAAAGAAATAAATCCTTGAAGCCAAGAAGCAAACAGAACACCTAGTTACCTCAATTCAAAGAGGCCCTCTCCAAGGCACTTAGTATTAAAACTGTCAAAAATTAATGACAAAGAAAAAATTCTCAAAGTAGTCAGGGAAAAGAAGGAAGTGACCTACAAAGGAAAACCCATCAGAATTTCATCCGACTTAGCAGAAACTCTACAAGCCAGATGAGAGTGGAACCAAATATTCAAACATCTGAAAGAGAGAAATTACCAGCCATGAATAATATATCCAGCAAAATTATCCTTTAAATATGAAGGAGAAATAAAGACATTCCTATACATACAGAAGCTGGGGGATTTTATTGCCAGAAGACATCCATTGCAGGACATACTCAAGGGAGGTATTCTACCTGAAACAAAGAACATAAGGTCACAACACTACAAGTAAGATCACTAAAAAACTTACAGCATAAAAAGAGATAATTTGTGACAACAAAAACATAAAAGGGAAAGGGGTAAAAGTCTGTCACCAAAGACATCACAGATATACAAAGGATAATACTAGAATATTATGAAAGAACCAAATTCAATAATCTAGAAGAAATGGATAAGTTCCTAGGCTAAACCAAGAATAATTGAAAAATCTAAATAGACTGATCAGCAGTGAAGAAATTGAAACAACCATCAAAAACCTCCCCCCAAAAAAAGTCCAGGACCAGATGGCTTCACCAGTGAATTCTACCAAACGTTCAAAAAAAATTTAAAATCTACCCTTCTCAAACTCTTTCAAAAAATGAAGAAGAGGCAATACTTCTTAACACTTTCTATGTGGCCAATATAACCCTGATACCAAAACCTGGTAAAGATAACACAACAAAGAAAACTACAGACCAATATCTCTAATGAATACAGATGCAAAAATCCTAAACAAAATACTGATAAATCAAATACAACAGTACATCAAAAAAATAATACATCACGATCAACAGGTTCATGACAGGGGCACAAGGATGGTTCAATATACACAAATCAATCAACATAATAAGCCACATTAACAAAAGAAAGGATAAATATCATATGATCATAGATGCAGAAAAAGCATTTGATAAGATATAACATCCATTTATGATTAAAATACTCAATGAAATAGGAATAGAAGGAAAGTACCTCAACACAATAAAGATCTAAGATAAACCCTCAGTAATATAATACTCAATGGTGAAAAGCTGAAAGCTTTTCCTGTAAGATCAGGAACAAGACAAGGATATCCACTCTCACCACTCTTATTCAACATAGTGCTGGAAATCCTAGCAAGAACAATAAGGCAAGATAAATAAATAAAAGGTATCCAAATGGGAAAGGAAGAAGTAAAACTGTCACTTTTTGAAGATGACATAATTCTGTCATTTGGAAAACCCTAAAGTCTCCACACCAAAAAACAAACAAACAAAAAAACCCAAACTATTAGAAACAATAAACAAATACAATCAAGTTGCAAGATACAAAATCAATGTGCAAAATCCATTGCCTTCCTGTATACTAACAACAAAACTTAAGAAAAAACAACAATTCCTTTTACAATTGCAACCAAAAGAATAAAATACCTAGGAATAAACTTAACAAAGAATGTGAAAAGCCTTTATAGTGAAAATTACAACACATTATTAAAAGAGATTGAAAAAGACACAACAAAATGGAAAAATATTCCGTGTTCATGGATTGGAAGAATCAACATAGTTAAAATGGCCATATTACCTAAAGCAGTATACAGATTTAATGCAATCCCCATAAAAATCCCAATGTCATTTTTTAAAGAAATAGAAAAATAACTCATCAGCTTCTAATAGAACCACAGAAGACCCCAAATATCCAAAGCAATCCTGAGAAAAAAGAAGAAAGCTGGAGGTATCATACTACCTGACTTTGACTTATACTACAGAGCTATGATAATCAAAATATCATGGTATTGGCAGAAAAACAGACACACAGATCAGTGGAACAGAATAGAGAGCCCAGCTATAAAACCACATGTATATGGACAGATAATTTTCGACAAAGGAGCCAGAAACACACAAAGGAGTAAAGATAGTCTTTAAAATAAATGGTGCTGGGAAAACTGGAAAGCCATATGCAAATTAATTAAACTGGATAACAGATTGTCCCCATGGTCAAAAATTAATTCAAAATGGATCAAAGACCTAAATATAAAACCCAAAACAATAAGTTACATAGAAGAATATATAGGCACCAAACTTATGGACCTTGGTAGTAGAGAACATTTTATGAATTTGACCAAAGGCCAGGGAAGTAAAACCAAAAATAAATGAATGGGACTATATCAAACTAAAAAGCTTCTGCACAGCAAAAGAAACTGACAACAGAGCATAGAGGCAGCCAACCAGACAGGAGGTGATATTTGCAAACAGTAGCTCTGACAAAGGTTTAATTTCCAAAATATATATAGAAATCATAAAATTCAACTCCAAACAACCCAATTAGAAAGTGGGCAGAGGACCTAAAAATACACCTCTCCCAAGAGACATACAAACTGACAATAGATATATGAAAAGATGTTCAACCTCAAATGATTTGAGTACATGCTATGAGAAAAGTTTTGATGCGACTAGCTGGAAGTTCCCATTAATTATGGAGATGCAAATCAAAACTACAATGAGATACCACCTTACACCTGTTAGAGTGGCTATTATCAACAAGACAATCAATATCAAGTGTTGGAGAGGTCGTGGAAAAAAGGGAACTCTCATTCACTGCTGGTAGGAATGTAGACTGGTACAACCAATATGGAAAGCAATCTGCTGATTCCTCAAAAAATTAAGAATAGAGATACCATACAATCCAGCAATCCCTCTTCTGGGTATATACCTGAAAAACTCAAAATTACGTATTTGCAAAGATTTATATGCCCCTATGTTCATCACAGCACTATTCACAGTGGCCAAGACAAGGAAACAACCGAAGTGACCTGTATAGAAGACTAGATAAAGAAGAGGTGGTACATATACACAATGGAATACTATTCAGCATAAGAAAGGATGAAATAGCACCATTTGCAAAGACATGGATAGACTTTGAGAACATTATGCTAAGTGAAATAAGTCAGGCAGAAAAAGCTAAGAACAATATGATTTCACTCACATGTGGGGTATAAAACTGAAACTCATGAACACAAACAACAGTGTGTGATTGTCAGAGGGAAGGGGGTAAGAGGAGAAGATTTGACTTTGGTAGATACATGGTGCAATATACAGATCTTGTAACATAGAAACCCACACATGAAACCTATATGTTCAGGTTAACCAATGTCACCGGATAACTTTAATTAATAAATAAATAAACTTTAAAAATGTCATATAGCTTTAAGAAACTGCCAAAATGTTTAATAAAGAAATGGCCAATTCTGTATTCCTGCCTGCTATGTATGAGAGTTCCAAATTCTCTAAATCCTCAACAACACTATGAGTGGTCAGTTCTTTTAATTTTTAGTTGTTTTAACAGGTATGTAATGGTATCTCATTGTGGTTTATTTTTGCATTCCCCTAATGAGCAATTATATTGAATATCTTTATGTACTTATTTACCATTCATATATTCGTCATTGAAGCATTTGACCAATATTTTTCCCATCTTCTTGAGGTTTGAGAGTTCTTTCTACACATTGGACATAAGTCCCTGGACATGTAATTCTGGATATAATTTACAAATATATTCTGCCAGCCAGTGGCTTTTCTTTTTATTCTCTTAATGGTATCTTTAAAAGAGATTGTGCTCTTTCTGTCTTGTATCAGAAATCTTTACCCATAATCACATATGTCTTCTCTTATGTTTAATTTTAAAAGTTTTATAGTTTTTGGTTTGATGGTTAGCTCTCTAATCCACTTTGAGATAATTTCTGTATAGAAATTAACAAGGTGTGGATTGAATTTTTTCATATGGATATCCCATTTTCCATACATTTGTTGAAAGGCTGTTATTTCACTGAATCCCCTTTGCAACTTTGTCAAAAATTAGTTGTGCAGCCTGGCTGATGTGGCTCAGTGGTTGAGCATTAACCTGTGAACCAGGAGGTCATGGTTCGATTCCCAGTCAGGGCGCAAGCCTAGATTGCAGGCTCAATCCCCAGTAGGGGGTGTGCAGGAGGCAACCAATCAATGATTCTCTCTCATCATTGATGTTTCTATCTCTTTCCCTCTCCCTTCTTCTCTGAAATCAATAAAAAAATATTTTTCAATTAGTTGTCCATATTGGTGGGGAGATAGAGAAACAGGAACTGTCACTCACTACTGATGGGAATGCAAAATGGTGCAGCCACTTAGAAAGATAGTTTGACAGTTTCTTACAAACCTAAACATACTCTTACTATATAATCTGTAACTAAAAAAATAAAGAGATAAATAAAAAAAGTTTCAAATAGATATAGATATAGATATAGATATAGATATAGATATATTCATCTATTTTTGGAAAAGGAGAATAGGGGAGAGAGCAGATAGACTTGAGTTTAGTAGTGAGTGAAACTAATTAAGCAATTAGGAGTAAAACAGAGCAAGAGAGGAGAGGAACCACAAAAGCATTAAAAAATTGGCTAGCACAGATAGAGAAAAGAGAAAGTTGCACAAAGAAGGAACAACTAAATTGAATAACATCAACCCAAAATTGGTGAATTAAACACAGCTGGTGAGACAAGCCATGGCTGGAAAGAAGAGAGGATACCTGGAGAATGGTAGGATTAGGAATCTGGGCTGGAGAGAGAGAGATGCAACCACCGGGACTAGAGGGACAGAAAGAAACTATGCTGCACCAAGTCCGTGTCCCTCGGGGACACACGTAACACTTGACTGTGGAAGGAAGGTCCACAGGATTGCTGGCAGCTGGGGAATCTATATCTAAGTCCATAGCCACAAGAGGCTACACCCATAAAGGCAGCCTAAAGAACTGCCCAAGCTGCTTGGTACCAAGGGGAAGAGAAACTCACAGTATCAGTTATTTTTTTTCTCTCTTACCTTTTTTCCTTTTCTCAATATCATTTTTGCTCTCTTTTCTCTCTCCTAATTCTCACTTCTCTAGTGGTCACTTTTATTGGGGTTATTGGTGTTGTGAGTACATTCAGGTTTTGTTCCCCTTATGTTGTATCTTGTCGAGTTGTATTGTGTGCTTTCGGTCAACATGGTAAAGAGTGAGCCACATAACCACACCTTGAGAGGAGACCCCATCCATTAACAGGACAATAACACAAAGACACAACTACACCAAGAGAACACAAATATCCCAAGTAGGGGGCATCCCTAGAATACCCAACAGAGAAGACCTGAGAAATTGCACAACTGGGTCCAACAAAACATCTACTATATAAGACAAAATCAAAAAAATATGGGTGACATAGAAGTTTGATCTAATACATAGAAACAACCACAAAGCAACAGCGAAAATGGGAAGACAAAGAAACAACCCCCATAAGAAAGAAAAGGAGGAATTGCAGGAAAAGGAAAACAATGAAATGGAGGCAAGCAATTTGTCAGAGAAAGAATTCAGAGCAATGGTTATGAGGACGCTGAAAAGGATGGAAGACAAATTCAACAACATGTCCAAGAAGAGGAAATGAAGAAGAACCAGGAGGAAATGAAGAATGACATAGCTGTAATATAGAACGCAATGGAAAGTATCAATAGTAGACTAGAAGAAGCTGAGGACCCCATCAGTGAGTTAGAATACAAGGTAGGAAAAAACAACCCAAGAACAGCAGCAACTGGAAAGAAAACCTAAAAATCAGGAGGAGAATGTAGGGAGCTTTGGGACAACACGAAATGAAACAAAATCTGCATATAGGGGTGACAGAAGATGAGGAAACTGAGCAAAGAATAGAAACCCTGTTTGAAGAAATAATTATAGAAAACATCCCTGATTTTGGAAAGAAAAAAGCCACACAAGTCCAAGAAGCGCACAGAGTCTCAAACAAGATAAATGCAAAAAGACTGACAGCAAGAGACATCATAATTAAATTGGCAAACATCAATGACAAAGTAAGAATCTTAAAGGCTGCCAGAGAGAGACAGAAAGTTACCTATAAAGGATCGCCCATTAGACTATCAACTGATTTCTCAACAGAAACACATCAGGCCAGAAGGGAATGGAATGAAATATACAAAGTGATGCAAAGCAAGAAAATGAATCCAAGAATACTATACCCAACAAGGCTATCATTCAAAATTGAAGGGGAAATCAGGAGCTTCAAAGACAAAAAAGGGCTAAGGGTGTTTATTACCACCAATCCAGCAATGCAAGAAATGCTAAAGGGATTGGTGCAAAAAGAGGAAATAGACAGGGAAGAAGGAACACAGGCATAAAGAATAAAAATGGCGACAAACAAGTACCTATCAATAATAACCTTAAATGTAAATGGAATAAATGCTCCAATCAAAAGACATAGGGTAGCTGCATGGACAATAAAACATGACCCATATATTTGCTGTCTACAAGAGACCCACCTCAGAAGAAAGACTGATAGTGAAGGGATGGGAAAAAAACTTTTCAGGCAAATGGAAATGAGAAAAAGCTGGGGTAGCAATACTTATATCTGACAAAATAAACATCAAAATGAAGGACATAACAAGAGATAAGGAAGGCCACTACATAATAATAAAGGGAGCATTTAAACAAGAGGATATAACTCTGATAAACATATATGCACCCAATACATAAAAATTCTGGAAGGTATCAAGAGAGAGATCGATAGCAGTACAATCATAATAGGGGACTTTAATACCCTATTGACACCACTGGATAACATCTCTAAACAAAAAATCAGCAAAGAAACATCAATCCTAAATTGCTCACTGGATCAGATGAAACTAATTGATATCTTCAGAACATTTTACTAAAAGCTACAGAATATAGATTCTTCTCAAGTGCACATGGGACATTTTCAAAGACAGATGACATGTTGGGAAATAGGAAAAGTCTCTTTAAATTCATATCAAGATAGAAACCATATCAAGCATCTTCTCAGATAAAAATTGCATAAAATTAGAAACCAACTACAATAAAAACGATGAAAAAATCAAACACTTGGAGGCTAAATAGCATGCTATTAAACAATGACTGGGTTACCAAAGAGATCAAAGAGGGGGGGCGGGGAAGCAACCAGGTATGAAAACACAACAATCGAAAATCTATGGAACACAGTGAAAGCAGTCCTGAGAGAGAAGTTCATAGCTCTACGGGGCTACCTCAAAAAACAAGAAAAAATGATAATTACTTAACCATACTACTTAAAGAATTAGAAAGAAAGCAACAAGAAACTCCAAGAGTAAGTAGAAGGATGAAAATAATAAAGATCAGAGCGGAAATAAACAACTTAGAGACCAAATAATAATAATACAAAAGATCAATGAAACAAGAGTTGGTTCCTTGAAAGGATAAACAAGATTTATGAACCTCTAGCCAGGCTAACCAAGATGCAAAGAGAGAGGACCCAAATAAACAAAATCAGAAATGAAAGAGGTGAAGTAATAACCGACCCTACAGAAATACATAGGATTGTAAAAGCATACTATGAACAACTCTACTCCAACAAACTGGACAACCTCGACGAAATGGACATATTCCTAGAAAAATACAAGCTTCCAAAACTCAATCAGGAAGAAACAAAAAACTTGAATAGGTAAATAACTACCAATAAAATTGAAGCAGTAATCAAAAATCTTCCAGCAAACAAAAGCCCTAGACCAGGTGGCTTCACAGGGGAGTTTTACCAAATATTCAAAGTAGAACTAAAACCTATCCTCCTCAGACTTTTCCAAAAAATTCAAAAGGAAGAAACTCTTCCAAGCTCCTTCTATGAAGCCAGCATTACCCTAATCTCAAATCCAGATAAAGACGCTACAAAGCAAGAGAATTAAGGCCAATATCCCTGATAAACATAGATGCTAAAATCCTCAAAAAAAATTCCAGCAAATCAGATCCTGCATTACATTAGAAAGATCATACACCATGACCAAGTGGGATTTATTCCAGGAATGCAAGGATGGTACAATATCCACAAATCGATAAATGTGATACATCACATAAACAAATTGAGAGACAAAAATCACATAATCATATCAATTGATGCAACAAAAAAAACACTTGACAAAATCCAACACTCTTTCTTGATAAAAACTCTCAGCAAAGTGGGAATAGAAGGATCAGACCTCAACATAATAAAAGCCTTACAGGACAAACCAACAGCCAACATCAGACTCAATGGGCAAAAACTAAACTCATTTCCCCTAAGAACAGGAACAAGACAGGGATGCCTACTTTCACCACTCCTGTTTGACATAGTACTAGAAGTGCTAGCAATAGCGATCAGACATGAAGAAGAAATAAAAGGCATCCAAATTGGAAAGGAGGAAGTAAAACGGTAATTATTCACAGATGAGATGATACTGTACATAGAAAACCCTAAAGACTCCATCAAAGAACGCCTAGACTTAATAAATGAATTTGGCAATGTAGCAGAATACAAAATTAACAACCAGAAATCTATGGCTTTTTTATATACCAATAATGAACTCACAGAAAGAGAAACTAAAAAAACAATCCCATTTACCATTGCAACAAAAAAATTAAGATATGTAGGAATAAACTTAACTAAGGAGATAAAAGACCTGTACTCGGAAAACTACAGGACGTTGAAAAAAGTGATAGAGGAAGACATAAACAAATAGAATAATATATCATGTTCATGGATTGGTAAAACAACATCATTAAAATGTCTATATACCCAAAGCAATCTATAGATTCGATGCAATTTCCATTAAAATACCAATGGCATATGTCACAGACCTAGAATAAACTCTCCAAAAATTCAAATGGAATAAAAAAGGACCCTGAATAGCTGCAACAATCTTGAGAAAGAAGAACAATGTTGGAGGGATCTCAACACCAGATATCAAGCTATACTACAAAGCCACTGTTCTCAAAACTTCTTGGTACTGGCACAAGAACAGACACATAGACCAATGGAGCAGAACAGAGAATCCAGAGATCGACCCAAGCCATTATGCTCAATTAATATTTGACAAAGGAGCAAGAAATACAATGGAGTCAAGACAGTCTCTTTAATAAATGGTGTTGGGAAAATTGTACAGATACATGCAAAAAAAATGAAACTAGACCACCAACTTACACCATACACAAAAACCAACTCAAAATGGATAAAAGACTTAAATGTAAGACGAGAAACCATAAAAATCCTAGAAGAATCCACAGGCAGCAAAATATTAGACATATGTCATAGCAATATATTTACTGATACACCTTCTAAGGCAATCAATACTAAGGAGAAAATAAACAAATGGAGTACATCTAAATAAAAAGTTTCTGCACAGCAAAAGAAACCATCAACAAAACAACAAGAAAGCCCACTGCATGGGAGAACATATTTGCCAATGTTATCTCCGATAAGGCTTTAATCTCCAAAATTTACAGGGAACTCACACAAGTTAACAAAGGAAGATAAACAATCCAATCAAAAAATGAGCAAAGGACCTAAATAGGCACTTTTGGAAAGAGGACATACAGAAGGCCAAGAGACATATGAAAACATGCTCAAAGTCACTAATCATCCAAGAGATGCAAATCAAAACAACAATGAGGTATCATCTCACACCTGTCAGAGTGGCTATCATCAACAAATCAACAAATGACAAGTGCTGGTGAGGATGTGGAGAAAAAGGAATCCTCATGCACTGCTAGTCCGAATGCAGACTGGTGCAGCCACTGTGGAAAACAGTATGGCATTTCCTCAAAAAATTACAAATGGAACTCCCATTTGACCCAGTAATCTCACTTCTAGGAATATATCCCAAGAAATTAGAAGCACCAATCACAAAGGACATATGCACACCTATGTTCATAGCAGCACAATTTACAATAGCTGAGATTTGGAAACAGCCTAAGTGCCCATCAGCAGATGAGTGGATTAAAAAAACTATGGTACATCTGTACAACAGAATTCTACACTTCTGTAAAAAAGAAAGAACTCTTACCATTCACAATAGCATGGATGGACCTGGAGAGCATTATGCTAAGTGAAATAAGCCAGTTGGAGAAAGATAAATATCACATGATCTCACTCATTTGTGGAATATAATGAACAACATAAATTGATGAACAAAAACAGATCCAGTGACAGAGAAGCATTGAACAGACCATCAAATCTCAGAGGGAAGGCAGGGGAGGGTGGGGTGGAGTGGGGTGGTAAAGGATCAACCAAAGGTACTTGTATGCATGCATATAAGCATAACCTTGGACACGGATACTGGGGCAGTGGGTGCATGTCCTGGTGGGTGGGAGTGGCTGGGGAAGGGTTGATGGTGGATAAAGGAGACATATGTAATACTTTAAACAATAATATATATATTTTTAAAAGACATGAAGCACACTTAAATGCATATTACTAAATGAAAGAAGCCGATCATATACATACTATATGATTCCAAGTATATGACATTCTGGAAAAGGCAACACTACAGAGATTGTAAAAGATCAATGTTGCCAGAGGTTTGGGGATAGGGTGGAAAAAAATTTTAGAGGACAGTGGATTTTTACAGCAATGAAACTATTTTGTGTGATATAATAATGGATACATTTCATTATACATTTGTCCAAACCCAAAAAATGTCCAGCACTAAGAGTAAATTATAATGTAAACTTTGGACTTTGGGTAATTATGTCAATGTAATTTCATTGATTGTAACAAATATACAACTCTGATAGGGGATGCGGATAATGAGAAGGCTGTGCATGTGTGTAAATGGGGGAATATGGGAAATCTCTGAACCCTCCCTTCACATTACTGCTAACCTAAAAAGGCTCTAAAAATAAAGTCTAGTTTTCAAAACAGTATAGAGATAAAAATTATAAATTTAGCATGTCAGATCTCTTTTTCAGGGATTCTGTTGGTAAATTATATTTTCTTTCTGGGTATTTGCTTTTCAAGATAAAATAGAGAGTAATAAGTATAATTTTTAATTAGATTTTATTTATGTATGAGTCTATTTATGGACTCTGTATTCTGTTCCATTAATCTATTCATTTATATTTATGCTAATTCCAGTCTTAATTACTGTAGTTTTGTAGGTCTTGAATTAATTAAATTTTATTCCCTTTAAGAAGAGAGGAATCAAGATGGCAGTGTAGAGAAATGGGGTACTAGCATATTCCCACAACCACTTCAAAATTACAACTAAAATACAAATCAACCATCATTCACACTGCCTGAAATCTGGCTGAACGGAAGCCCTATAACTAGAGAATTAAAGAAGAAACCATATTGAGACTGGTGGGGGAGGGGGGAAGGTGCAGAACAGGCTGGTCTGACACACGTTGCATGTTTTTAATAGAGAGGGATATCTTGGCTAAGGAGGCTTCCCATGAGGAGCAAGGGGTCCCAGCCCCAAACCACGTCCCCAGTCCAGGGTTCTAGTGCGGGGAAGAGAATTCCCTGTAACTTCAGGCTGTAAAAAACAGTGAGAATTGTGGCTGAGTGACAGGAGGCTGTGGAAGTCCAAGGCAGTATCTCAAAGATGTGCAGATTTACTCGGATTAACTCCCTCTGACCTCCAGCTCTGGGGCAGCAACTTGAAAGGATCCAGGGACATACAGGGAGGAAGTATATTATCTGGCATAAGGGCAAGAACTGGGGGACAGCTTTATCCCAGACAAAAGTGCTAGCGGAGGTAATTGTTCCTCTGCTGAGACCTCGCTGTCCCCTCGAGCTGATTAGAAGGTGCCATATCTCAGTCTTTATCAACCTGGCCCATACTGTTTGCCAAACTCTGGTAATTCCCTGAGATCCTGACCCACCCAATCTGCAGCCCCACCCAAGCTGTTTGCAGTGGCTTTCCATATGAATGGCCTGTCCTGGCCTTAGGCTTCAGACTTTCCTAAAATCTCTCAAACAAGTAGCAGCTGGACTCTGTGTGACCAGTACCTCTCAATACGTGGCCCCAGGCCAAGCACTAGCAGTAGTTTGCCAAGGTTCACAGCTTGGCTTCTCCTGAGGATCCCCAGGCCCAACACAAGTATCAGCCATCTGCAGATCACTCTGTAGTTCATGCCCAGTGGCCCCAGGCAGGGCACAGACAGTGGCTGACTTTGCACCTCCTGGGAGGCCCCAGTGGAATGCACTGAATGGATAGCTTCAGACCAGGCCAGATAACAACTCTACCACATCCATGAGCAACACACTCAAAGGGTGGACTCAATGAGCACCAAAGCCCCACTGAAGCAAGTCCTGCCCCATAAGGGTGTCTCCTGCACAGCAGCTCTTCCACTATAGTCACAGCTGGTCCTCACAGCCATTTGGCTTGGGGGTCAATTCTTCCCAGTGACACCAACAACAATCAAAGCTCAACTACAACAGGACAGTGCAAACAGCCCCCACAGGGGTGCACCTAGAGTGGAGGCTGAACCACTGGGCCCTACAGGATACCTACTACACAAGGTCACTCCAGGAGAAATAAAGCTCTCCCTAATACATAGAAACAAACACAAGGGAGCAGTCAAAATGCAGAGACAAAGAAACATGTCATAGAGAAAAAATCAAGATGGTGGTGTAGGTAAACACTGGTACTTACGGCTTCCCACAACCACAACAAAATTACAACTGAAATACAGAACAACCATCATTCAGAATGGCCTAAAAGCTGGCTAAATAAAAGTCCTACAACTAAAGAAGTAAAGGAGAAAGCACATTGACACTGGTAGGAGGGGCAGAGGCATGGCACAGGCTTGTCCGACACATAAGTGTGGCCTGATTTTAGTCAGGAGGCATATCTCCACTGCAGAGGCTACTTTTGAAAAGCAAAGGGTCCCAGCCTCACACCAGACCTCCAGCCTACGGTTACAGAGCTGGGAAGAGAAATCCCCATAACTTCAGGCACTAAAAGCCAGTGGTGATTGTGGCTGCGTGACACGGAGGCTGCTAGAGACTCAAACAGTCCCTCTTAAAGGGCTAGCACACAGACTTATTCGGACTGGATCCTTCTGAGCTCCAGCACTGGGCAGCAGCATTGGGGGAACCAGAGACATACAGGAAGGAACTGGATTGTCTAGCATTGGGACAAAAACCCTGGGGTGGCTTTCTCCCAGATGAAGGTGCTCACAGGGGTCATTTTTCCTGTGCTAGGACCTCCCCTGTCCCAGAGCTGACTGGCAGCTATATCTGAGTTTCCATCAGCCTGGCTCACACTATTCCCTCCACCCTGAGACCCGCCCCACCCAACCTGCAGCCCCACCCAAGCTGTTTGCAGCAGCTTTTCCATATGAATGGCCTGTCCTGGCTCAGGCTTCAGATTTTCCTAAAATCTCTTAAACAAGCAGCAGCTGGCATCAGCATGCCCCATACCTATCAATAAGAGGCTCAAGACCCAGCACTAGCACCAGCCTGCCTTGCTTCACAGCTGGGCCTTGGGTCACTTCCTAGCCCAGGAGACATAACAGCTCTACTTAATACATAGAAACAAACACAGGGAAGCAGACAAAATGCAGAGACAAAGAAACATGTCACAAATGAAAGAAATGGAAGCAAGCAAACTACTGGATACAGAGTTCAAAACAATGGTTATAAGGTTATACAAGGATCTTAATAAGAGCTTCAAGAGAATTAATGAGAGCTTCAAGGAACTTAGTGAGACTTTCAAGTATCATAGTAACAATGTCAAAGACATAAAAAAGGACCAGTCAGAAATTAAGCATACACTAACTGAAATAAAGAATAATTTACAGGGATTCAATAGTAAAGTAGAAGATTCTGAGAATCAAATCAACGATTTGGTATGTGAGGAAGCAAAAAACACCCAATCAGAAGAGCAAAAAGAAAAAAGGGCCCCAAAATATGAAGATATTGTAAGGAGCCTCTAGGACAGCGGTTCTCAACCTGTGGGTCGCGACCCCTTGGGGGGTCGAACAACCCTTTCACAGGGGTCGCCTAAGACCATCGGAAAAAACATATAATTACATATTATTTTTGTGATTAATCACTATGCTTTAATTATGTTCAATTTGTAACAATGAAAATACATCCTGCATATCAGATATTTACATTATGATTCATAACAGTAGCAAAATTACAGTTATGAAGTAGCAACGAAACTAATTTTATGATTGGAGGTCACCACAACATGAGGAACTGTATTAAAGGGTCTCGGCATTAGGAAGGTTGAGAACCACTGCTCTAGGACAACTTCAAGCATACCAACATTCACATTATGGGGGTGCCAGGAGAGGAGAGAGAGCAAGATATTTAAAACCTATTTGAAGAAATAATGACAGAAAACTTCTCCTACCTGGTGAAATAGGCTTACCAGTCAAGAAAGCGCAGAGTCCCAAACAAGAGGAATGCAAAGAGGCCCACACCAAGACACATCATAATTAAAATGCCAAGGATTAAAGACAAAGAGAATTTTAAAAGCAGCAAGAGAAAAGCGGTTAGTTACCTACAAGGGAGCACCCATATGACTGTCAGCTGATTTCTCAACAGAAACTTTGCAGGCCAGAGGAAGTGGCAAGAAAATATTCAAAGTGATGAGTAGCAAGGACCTATAACCAAGATTACTCTACCCAGCAAAGCTATCATTTAGAATTGGAGGTCAAATAAAGAGCTTCACAGAAAAGAAAATGCTAAAGGATCTCATCACCACTAAACCAGTGTTACAAGAAATGTTGAAGGGTATTCTTTAAGAAGGGGAAGAGGAAGAGGAAGAGGAAAAGGAAGAAGAGATAAAAATATCAAAAATAAAATGGCAATAAATACTTATCTATCAATTGAATATAAAAATCAAAATAAGAAATCTAATGAACAAAATAAACTCATGAATAAAACAGAACCAGAGGCATGGAAACATGGAACAGACTGATGAATCTGAGGAAAGTGGGGAGGGGAGTGCAGGAAGAGATTAACCAAAGATCTTACCTAGGAACACAGACAATAGGGTAGTGAAGGCCTGGGGTGGGGCAGGAACTGGGTGAGGGGGGCAATGGGGGGAAAAAGAGGGAATATCTGTAATACTCTTAACAATAAAGATTTTTTTAAAACCACCCAAGTTTATATGAAAAGCTGAAAAAAAAACATAATAGGATATGAATGGAACTCCATCCAACTGAGTTCTTATATCCTTTTATGTAAATGTAAGTTGAATTCATAAAGATATGGAAAGTTTATGAAAAATTGCCAACATTGACCTAATTGCCTTGTAATGTGGGCATCCCAGTCCCACGGTATCTTAAACAGGTACTGCATGCTTATAAAATCATTGACATAGAACTCAACTCAGTGTTTAAGTAACAAGATCAGAATGTTTTCTGTTCTCTTCTCCACTATATCCTCAGCTCTGTTCCATTGTGTAGCAATTGCTCAATACCCATTTATTCAAAGAATGAAGTAGATATGTTTAAAATTAGGTTGTATTTTCACCCCTTATTATCTTACATTTTAATTGCCACTCTGTTATGAATTTTGCCTATGACATGAAGGGGAAAAATGAAGTGAGTAATATTAAGGAAAATGAACAGTCAGCTTCCTCTGGATAGAAACCAAGAGTAACAAAGAGCATTTCTGGTCATGGCCTTGATAAGTCCAGGGCAACGAGCTGGTCTGATTCACAAATGGTTCTGATCACCTCAAAAACCACTGCCCCTACTAGAGGTAAGAAACCAGAATAAATGCTCGTCAATCAGGCTCAGTCACAGTTGTCCAGGAAACATGAAAAAAAAAATATGATGCACCCAAATTCTCCAAGTACAAAGCACTCTCGTAGCATATTTCAAATGCTAGAGAATATAGCTCTCTCGTCTGGACCTCCTACTCACTTTTTTTTTTACTTTAAAACTAGCATTTCTATTATCATTTATCAAAACACACTATTTTGGTTACTGTAAATAAAATATATTAAAATTAATTGTACCTCTTTAGTGTGACTTTTTTAAAATAAATCTTTATTGTTGAAAGTATTACATGTGCTCCTTTTTTCCCCCATTGCCCTCCTACTCACTTTTGCATCTCACCTCTGACCTCATTAAGTCTGTATTGGGTGCACCTTCTGTCCCACAGCCCCTGGCTCCCTCATTACCGTGTTCTTCATGATCTACCAAGATGTCTGTTTGATTAAACTCTGTGTGCCATCAGGACTGTTCATGTCCTTACTGCTGGTGCCAGCTCCACACAATAAAACAAAGGTAGGAGGGAGGGAGTGGAGAATAGAAAAATAGGACAAGAAGGAGCAAGAAAGAAGGACCGGGGGAAAACAAGTCAACCACAGAGTAAAGGGATGTTCCAAGTATGGCTTCCTTCAGAAAGAGCAGTTATAACTCTAATATCTTCACAGACTAGTAAAAGTCTTTTTATTAGTTAGAAACAGAAATCCCACAATGATGTTACTTACCAGCCCTGTACATACACTAGAAGCCAGAGGCAAAAGCCAGTTATAGCTTAAAGGATGTTTTTCAGCATCCCACAAAATGGTTAGAAAAAAAGCCCACATGAATGCTTTTAAAAATAAGTCTCTCCAAGCTGGGCCATGAACACTGTCACTAATGCTTGTCCTTCCCCAGTATAAGGAAGGTACAACCAGTTGTTCAGTTCTGAAGTTCCTCGTTGCACTCCTTCTAACTCTTTAGTTCCCAGTATCAACTGTTCCTGGCTAAGTCCACTAGTGACAATGGAAATAACCAAAACCATAAACATAGTTAGAAGGATCTTCATAAGGGTACAGTAGGAGTGGGGTTGGGTGGCGGGGGGAGCAAGGGCTGGTTATAAGCACAATGTGCCAAGTGCTATTAAGATGTCAGTGTACCTACATGTTTTTTAAGTTAAAAGCAAGTTTTTAAAAGTGTTTTCCAAGATATAAGCTGGAATACAGTGGGAGAATAATAAGAATTTTCTCTTTTACTATTAACCAAAATAGCAAAGAGGCTTCTCTTGGCCGTTTTCCTGGCCCCCCTGGTAGCCATTACAACAATTGCCTAGCTTTAGAGCTGGATGTCCATCAATCTGATGACTATACTGGTGGTGAAGCAAAGGGAAGACTACTACAAAGAATACTCATTTCATTTTCTTTCCAAATAAAATTTTAGAAGACACTATTTATTTCTTATTTCAGCATGTTCCTCCCTGTGAAGAAAATGTTACATCAAAAATTCTGCCAGATAATGGTTAACTGAAGTTACTGTGGTCATCATCTCACAATATATATGTGAAACCATGATGCTGTGCACCTTACACTTATTCAGTGATGTATGTTAATTACATCTAAATAAAACTGGAAATATTATTCTAAAGACCTAAGAGCAGGCAGCCACCCAGGAACACTGCAAATAAAAGGCAAAGATCACATGCCAAGGTACTTTTGTAACCAACCTGTTGTGGCCAGGGTTCATTCTACAAATCTGTGTCCCAGAATTTGGGGCTATATACTAAAGGAGGTAGGCACAGTTTATCCTTATAATTCCTCCATGTTCAACTTTTAACAACAAAATATCAATTTTATAATGTGCAATGTTGGGAGGTCCAAGAAGGTGGCATCCAAGTAGGAGGACGCTGACCTTGTCCTCTCTGTGAGCAAACTCAAATATGCATATATGTAGGTAGCATTTCTCCTGCAAAGCAACTGAGTGCTGAATGAACAGCTCTGACAGCAAACAAGAGAAAGAGAACAAATAGAGAGGCTAGGAGCCATGGGAGTCCTCCACCATTGTGTATTGTCCCTCTCCACCTAGACAGGGTGGGCAGAGGTTCTATGCAGGTACTCTGGCCTGCTTGCAAGGTAGTTGCAGTGTGTTCCTGGACACATTATCTGAACCCATTTTGACCCAAACAAAGGGAGCAGGCAGGATCAACCGGGCAGTACTACACACAACTGTCCTCCTCTCCCAGAGCTGCTCCGGTTCTTAACCTGTGGGTCGCGAACAATGAAAATACATCCTGCACATCAGATATTTACATTACGATTCATAACAGTAGCAAAATTACAGTTATGAAGTAGCAACGAAAATAATTTTATGGTTGGGGGTCACCACAACATGAGGAACTATATTAAAGGGTCGCGGCATTAGGAAGGTTGAGAACCACTGAGACAGACCAGATGCCTTAAACATCCGCTTAGCTCCTACCTATCTGCCTGTCAAAACCATCCAGCACATACAGTCTACACAGAGTCTACTTCTACATAGGCCAATTTCCCAAGACTGGAAGAGGCCAGGGCTATTTTTTTCTAATTCTTATAAAGAAACTATGAAAAAAAATTCATAGAAAGTCAAACAAATTTTAAAAACAAAATTTTAAGATTAAAAGACAGAAGAGTATCTTTCAAATGAAGAAACAAGAAAAATCCTCAGAAAAAAGAGAGAAACCTAGGAAACAAAAATCATTTGCCTGATTAAAAATTCAACGAAATGGTCATAGGATGCTCACCAAACTCAAGAGTGGAATAGAGGAACTGAGGGAAAACTTCAACAAAGAGTTAGAAAGTATAAGAAAGAATCTAGCAGACCTGAAGAATATAATAACTGAAATGAAAAACACAAGAAAAGGAATCAACAGCAGATTATCTAACACAGAACAATGGATCAGAGACCTAGAAAACAGACTAGTGGAAATCAATTAATCAGAACAGCAGAAAGAAAAAAGAATTTTAAAAATGAGAATAGTTTAAGGGATCTCTGGAATAAATAACATCAAGTGCTCAAACATTCATATTATAGGGACCCCAGAAGGAGAAGAGAGAGAAAGGAGCAGAAATTCTAAGAAAACAATGGCTGAAAACTTTCCTAACCTGGGAAAGAAAAGAGGACAGACATCCAGATCCAGGAAGCACAGAGAATTCTAAGCAAAAGGAACCCAAAGAGACCCATACTAAGACAGATTGTAGTTAAAATGGTAAAAGTTAAAGATAAAGAAACGATGTTGAAGAAAGAGAAAAACAAGTTATGAAAAAAGAAAACGTGTATGATTATTAGCTGATAGCAGCAACTTTACAGGCTAGAAGGAGTGGTGAGACATCTTTAAAGTGCTGAATGAAAGGACCCTACAACCTAGAATAATATACCCAGCAAGGCCGTCATTCAGAATTGAAGGAGAGATAAACATTTTCTGGGACAAGCAAAAACTAAAGGACTTAATCACCATTAAACCAGCTTTACAATAAATGTTAAAGGGTCTTCTTTCAGTAGAAAAGGGAAGGCCAGAACCAGAAAAATTTTAAAATATAAGAAACGTAAAATCCTCACAGGTAGAGCCAAACATTCAGTAAATATAGCAATCTGACATCTTAAAAGCAACTACAAAAGTTAAAAGAAAAAAGTATCAAACTCAACTCAAACACAATATGTAGTTAGATATACACAACACAAAAGGATCTAAAATATGACATCAATAACATAAAACATAGAAGAGAAAGTAAAAATGTAGCCCTTATAGAATATATTCTAATTTAAACACCTATCAGCTTAAAATAGATAAAGAATGATAAACATAAATCTCATGGCAACCACAAACCAAAAACCTACAAAAGACATACAAAGAACAAAGAGAAAGGAAACTAAACAAAACACTAAAGAAAAACAGCAAACCACAAGGGAAGAGATCAAGAAGAGAAGAGGAGAACTATAGAAACAACTTAAAAACAATTAATAAAATGGCAATAAGTACATATTTATCAATAATTCCTCTAAATGTAAATGGATGAAATGCTTCAATCAAAAGACATATTAACAAATTATATATTCGATAAGGAGTTAATATCCAAAACTTATAAAGAACTCACAACTAAACACAAAAAAACAAACAATACAATTTTAAAAATGGGCAGAGAACCTGAGCAGATATTTCTCCAAAGAGGACATACAGATGGCCAATAAATATATAAAAGATGCTCAGTATTACTAGTCATCTGGAAAATGCAAATTAAAACTACAATGAGACATTACTTTACATTTGTCAAATTGACTAAATTGATAAATCAACAAACAGTATTGGCAAGAATGTGGAGAAAAGGAAACCCTTGTATATTGTTAGTGGAAATGCAAATTGCTACAGTCAATATGGAAAACAGTATGGAGTTTCCTCAAAAAATTAAAAATAGAACTACCTTATGACCCAGCAACCCCACCTCTAGGTGTTTATCCAAAGAAACCCAAAACACTAATTCAAAAAAAATATATGCACCCCTATGTTCATTGCAGTATTATTTACAATAGCCAAGATACAGAAGCAACTCAAGTGTCCATCGATAAAGAAAATGTGGTCCATATGCACAATGGAATATGACACAGTTATAAAAAAGAATGAAATCTTGTCATTTAGGACAAAATGGATGGACCTGAAGAGTATTATGCTAAGTGAAATGTTAGAGAAAGACAAATGCCATATAATCTCATTTATATGTGGAATCTAAAAAAAAAAAAAGTACCCTAAATAAATAAATAAAACAAAACAAAAACAGACTCATAAATACAGCTGATAGTTGCCAAAGGTGTGGGGGTGGGGGGATGGGAATAAAAATAAATTAAAGTAAATTAACCTAGGCAATGTATGTCCTAAACTGTCTAGGAGTGTTTTGAGGCTCAAGGAATATACTTTTTAAAACTTCATGGTAATGCCAGGATAAAATGCTTGAACATCACAGTTTGCTCTCAGAAACTACCAAAACTCAAAATTATTGAAGTGGCAAAAAAAGAGTTTTAAATAAATTGTGCAATGTCTATGCACACACGTGGGTATTACATAACGTGTATAACACACATATACACACACATGACCTCCAGAGGGGCTTGTTAGCCAACACATCTTCTGAATCCATCTGTATTCCCCCACCCCACCACTGCATTGCTCTTTGGTGCAAGTGACCAAAAACTGGATCTACGTAAATTTGGCACATTTCAAGGTCAAATGATTCAGCAAACAGAATTTGACCTCAAACAATGTGACTTTGTCCATTCACCCATCCACACAAATGTCCACACACACACCATTTTCCTTGCTACAACTCCATAAATGTCTATCCCAGAAGGTTACCTGCTTCTCCATCTAATGCTTACAGAAAGAAAAGGCATCTAGATGTGTTTGTTCCTCCCCTTCCATCTCCCACCCCCTATTCACTCAACATATATGTAACAGCTGTAAGAGCAAGAAGAGCATGTTTTAAAATTTCATTGTTTCAAGTAGGCACATAATTTGAAGCAGCTCCAAAATGGACATCAAGTTAAAAAAATACACTTTCAAAAGTCTATAATTATGTATTTACACAATTACAGATTATCAAGGAAATCATGCAAGGTGTAGTGTTCATGAGAAGAAACAGAATGAAAACACCATAAACTGAATCCAATCATTTATCTACACAACGGAATCTAGTGGAGATAGGTTCCCCAACCTGGCACGTCCTTCGACACTGCCTGGGATATTCACAAGATAGATGGGAGGGTGGTTCAATCATGTTAAATATTAACCAAGGTGCACATTTTGGCACCAATTACATAGCGGTTGGGTTGTCTAAACATCTGTTGGTGAAAACTGGGACCACCCATTCCACAGTAGCTAAGGGCTGCCAAGTGAAGGGCTCTAAGTCTCTTAGGCAAAGAACCAGATGCAAACCTCTGCGCTCACTCTGCTGCCCAATAGAACAATGCCCACCAGAACCCTGAGCAATCTACTCTCCCAGAACACTTATTTACATAAATTGCATAAGTCAATATTTATTTATTTACAGACCATTACAGTTTATTGTATCCATTGCCAAAAGCAAAAAAACATTTTTCTCTTTTTTTAAAAAATAGGTACCAAAACAAAATAACTCCAAATGTAGACATTAAAGTAGCATTTTTCTAGGAATGCATGGAGCTTTTAGTCTTTTTCACAAATTGTTTTCTTTATTTTGGGCTAATTGCACCTCATGCTACTTTACTTTTGGTTATCACCTAAAATCAATTTTTTCAGTGCTAAATATTGTACCTATGACATCCTACAAACTTGATTCATCCCTGTGGTCAGATGTTTAATGTTTCTCAGTCAAAAATATTAAATGCCTTTTGGAAGAACTAAAGCCTGAATATGTGCACATTTTAACAGCAGCAAAGAGTTAAGTAATAAATAAGACTACTACATCTAGGGATTAAATACAGTTTCTCTTTAGAAAGTTTAAAAAAAAAAGGGGGGGGACTAAATGAAGAGAACATTCTGACCTTTATCGTAAATTAACTATCTTACATTGCTCCAGTCCCCCACCCCCAAAATATTTCTTAATTCCAAAGGTTAGACTTAATTTTTCCTTAATGCCTATCAGCAGGAGGACTCTTCTGTGTGCTCCAGCTTGGACCTTAGAAGGGCCACTAATGTTCACGGCTATAAGTCATGGGCTTCTACTTCAAAACAGCTTTAACTCACCAGTGACATACCTTTATTTTTCATAGAGAATATGCATCACAGCAAAACAAAGTTGGAGTATTAAATTTTAAAATTAGCTACATAAATTCCAACACATTTTTTAACTGTCACTTTTAATTTCCCAACATAACTGACTAAAAACTATTCTCTATGGTATGAGAATTTGTTATAAACTCCTTTTTCTTAAATATTGCTTTAAGAATTTGGCTCTTTTCTCCTTAGATATAGTAAGGAATAGTCTCCCTTGCCCAAGGGCAAGTTCCAAAATTATTGCT
>NW_005370366.1:507535-517480 GCF_000412655.1 Myotis brandtii
TTTTTACTAAGAGATCTTTGCTTTAAATTCACTGGGATGGCACCAGTGAGAATTAACTGAAAAGGTCTCTTAAGTAAGACTGCACCCTCCATGCCTTTGCAAATGCAGTGTACCCTTGAGCAGGCCACCAGCCAAGATCTCATGAGTCAAAGTGTGGCAGCTGTGCTGATACCAGCTGAAGGACAACTGATTGGACATGTGAAAGTGTGTCTATTCCCCAGCATGCATCAGGCCACCATCTTCTACTTTGCTCCTGTCTTTGATTTCCTGCTTCTCATCCACTCACACTCACTCATACACACACTAACATACACACACCCTTGTCTCTTCTCACAATAAATCAAGTGGGCACAGGCAGGCCTCCCAGAGGACAGGCCTGTAAGTGCAACACAAAGTCAGCACGTCCCCATCCAAGCCTCCATCCTATGTTATACATGCGACAAAGTTTGGCAACAGTGGAGCAGATGTGATGACACAGCTAATCAATAAGAACCCACTGCACAGAACCTTTATAGTGGTTACTTTTTTAAGGGCTCAAGTGAAGAAATGGTCTTTGTCAACTTTGGCTGAGAATATCCTTATATAGTTCAGGTACTTTGTCAGGGTCCACTGGTCTTGGTAAAAAATGTGTGAATTTCTGGTGCCGTTTAGTCCTCGTTCCTTCTCTTGGGGTCCCATCTTTATTTAATGCAACATAGTATCGCCTTCCAGTGTCCACATGTTTATAGAGATTCGAAGAGTACGTATTATACCAGTTTTCTTCAAACTGTTCTCTGAATACACACTCTTGGGTTAGTTTTTCCTGTTTAAAAAGAAAAGGAAGCAAATGAGTATTTTTGCTAAATTAGCTACTTTCTGTATTTAAAACAATTTTCATTTGCTACACACTATTAAGTCTGGCAAGAAAATGGTGATTTTAACCCACTAAACCATTTTAACACATTTTGCCAAAACTGCTTTACTATATAAATTTAACACATTCTCATTTCTTATTCAGAATGATTAAAGCGCAAAAGATTCAAAGTATTTTCTCATTAGACTTTTATGTCTACCAATTATTAGAATGAGTCAAACAGGCAAAGGACAACTAACAAGATAAGTTGTTCTCATTTTTACTACAGCAATGAGGGTGATGACCATCCCAGCAGAAGCCAAAGGTTCAGATAACTGCTTCATCTTTTCTATATTTTTCATAAAGTACTTGCTACATAGGCCAACATGAGCAACATCACCAATGATGTCAGTCGTTGTCTAACCTTTGAACAGTGGTGTTTGCTTCTCCCTCCATAAATGTGGTTTTCAAACCTCAGTGTACACAAGAATCACCTCAGATGCTTTTTAAAAATGCAGATTTCCAACCCCAATCCTTTAAAATTCTGATCCAGAAAGTCTGAAAATACGCATTTGTAACAGGCCCTTGGGGGAATTCTGATGCAGACACTCCTCGATCTACATTTTAAGATATAATGCTGTTGGTCATGACTAAAGTAAAAACAAATATTCTAGCCCTCCTATTTCCCTGAGCTTCGATGGAAGAAGAACCTTTCCCCCCAACTTAAAAAGCCACATTCTCAGGCATGCAGCTACCAAGAGAAAAGCTGTACTACTTCCCACATTTATCAAGCAAAAAGGTCCCACCACCCCAAAAATCTGCAGCTGCCTGTTGTGGACTGGAGTCGTGACCAGAAACAACATGCACATTAAATCCCAGAACTGTGAACAATGCTCCAAGCACAACCTCAAACTGCTCACCTGACACCTGGAGAAAGGAGGCAACAGACTGAATGGCCTCTCTGCTCTTCTCACTCAACTGAAACTTTTAAAATCAATCCCTTCCTAGATGGTACTTTTTAAAAATAAACACAAAAATGTCTTTTTAAAATCTCCTCCTTGCTCTTGCCCACCTGGCACCTTACATAAATAAGAAAACAAATAAATATATGCACACACACACACAGTTAAAACAGCATAACAGATCAGGACATTTGACGTGTTTCCAATTCTGTCATTCAGACCCAGAAGACAGACAGCAAACTATACATCACCAAAATACAGACGTCCTTTTCACATGCACACACCTGACAACACAACTTAGGACACTGAGTTCATAAGATATCAGGTGGGCAGAATCCATTCTCTCTGACTGCTGTGGAGTAAATCAGGAGAGTGAAGGAGGGGAGAAAGGGAGGGAGGCTCACAAAATCAGCAGTCTAACAAAGGCCACCTTCTTGCCTTCTCTTCTTTAATTAATTGAAGGCTTAAAACCCACTCAAAAGCACACAAGGGCCTGCATTTCCTGACAGGTGCTCTTCCAGGTGACCAGGAAGCATTGAGCAGGTCTGTAACTAAATGTTAACTTACTGGACAAGTTTTTGCTAAGTGAATGGAAACAGGGGAAAACAGAAATTAAAAACAATGCATCTGGCAAGGACAGAGGGATGGGAAAACTGAACTGCTGATGCTGGTGTATGGGGGACAAATGAGTGGCAGGGAGTGAGAAGTGATCCATATTCCCCTCTGCAAAACCATGCCCATTTGGGGTGCCAGCAGGAAAGGGCCCTGTGCCTCCTCTACATGTAAACTACAGGCACATTCTTCTGAGAGGCACCCACCTGCACCCTCTGCACTGGGTAGATGAGGCTAAATCTCTATTAAAACTGGCAAAATAAAAATTGTGTATTAAAGACACTAACAGTTATTTCAATCTTTCCTTCCAACTGTATAATAAATATTGTCCTCACAGACAAGATTATTCATGGCTAAAATGTCTGGTTTGGGTTTGCTGTGATTAAATTAAATTTTCTAAACAAAATTTGTTCACTTTTTCTTAACTTCATAAAATGGACCAAACTATGGGATTATATAATGAGCCTTTAGTTCTACAAAGGATGTGAAAAGCTAACTGAAATTAAGCTTTCCTCTTCTCAGCAGGAAATCACATAACTTGACAGACTCTTCCTCCTCTTTCTGAAACATGAGTTGTACACTAGCTTGTACACACATCACACCTAGTTGTCTTGGGTGAAGAACACACACAAGTAACCTCAGTGGGAGACAGCTGGCATGCACAATGGCTCTGGAGTCTGAGGCCCATGTGAACCCTGGCTTTGCCCCTTACTGGCCGTGGGCATTTATAACTGCTTATTAACCTCCCAAATTTCAGGAGCCCCACCCTTAAAGCAGGTGAGGAATAAGAATCTCGAGAGACGACTGTCACAAATATGCACGCAGAGAGCATTGCCTAGCACACAGAAAACCCTGCACAGACAGTGGTTAAGTTAACACCATAGTCTCTCAGATCTGGAACAGGCCTTAGAAGACAGCTGGTGCAACTTTTCCTGTCAAATATGCGTAAAGTGATCTGCCCCCATCTATGCAGCAGGATCTTGTAACAGTAATGAAGCCGCTAGAAGTCTTCAGGGTCCCTACTGGAAATGCAGGCCCTTCTGTTTTCCACTTGTCACTAAGCAGTGTGATGCCTCCAGACCCCCAAGTCAATCTGTCTTGGAAGCTTTCTGATACTGCTCCCCAAGGGCCAGGCACTGGAGACTGTGCAGGAGACAGGCTGGGGTAAAGCCACTCTTACCTAAGACTCAGACATGCTTCCTTCCTTCTCTACCTCAAAAATGTAACTTTTTAAAAACACCATTTTAAAGGAGGAATGGGAACAGATGAAAAAAAGAGATTATGAACAAAATTCTACAGATAGATATATCACAGTCTAACAATGAAACACATTTATTTTCCATATTTAAGAAAAGATTCTTATTTTACACTAGTGGCCCAGTGCACAAAATTCATGTATGGGAGGGGGGTCCTCAGCCCGGTTTGCACCCTCTCCAATCTGGGACCCCTCAGGGGAAGTCCGACTGCCAGTTTAGGCCCGATCCCGCAGTCGGATATCCCTCTCGCAATCCGGGACCTCGGGCTCCTAACCGTTCACCTGCCTGCCTGCCTGATCACTCCCAACTGCCCCCCCTTCCAGCCTGATCAACCCCAACTTCCCCCCCTGCCGGCCTGGTTGTCCCACCTTCCAGCCTAATTGCCCCGATCGCCCCTAACCGCCTCTGCCTTTCCCCACCACCATGGCTTTGTCCAGAAGGATGTCCGGAAGGTCTCCTGGTCTAATTAGCATATTACTCTTTTATTAGTATAGATGTTTTGGGTTTTGGTGTTTTGGTTGTTGTTGTTTTGTTAAAGTTTTAGTTTAAAAAAAAACTTTAAAAAGTTGAATAAGCTAACAAATTGAATGTGCCTTTTCACTGCTCAGTGAACACTAGTATTTCCCCTTGCAGGCTATTTTAGCATCATTTATACACACATAATATAACTATCTAGCAACCCAGGTAATATTTCATTTAAAGCAGTATAATCTAAGGCCAGCATTTGTTGTGATGGTTAAGAGTTCAGTTGTCTCATACATGGGAGGGCTGTAACTTCCCTTAACAACTTAAATGTGGTTGTGCAGACATTACATTGCAAAACCACTGGGACCTTTCAGCTCTTGCAATTATTACAGTTGGTATAATGCCACTCAGATAAGCTTATTTTCAATGATCATTTAAAATTAAAGACACTTTAACTTTTCTGTACCATGTATGTGCTTTTAAATAATTTCTTCCTCTTATTGGGGACTATGTTAATATGTGATTTTTTTTACACAGACCTATAAAAGTAACAAGATTTACAGAATTAATCTCTTTATCCTCACATTTCAGTACTTAGCAATAAAATATTTGAAGTGAATATATTTATGTTATGGATTTGTACTCCAAAATGACTTTTCTAAGTTAAAAATAAGCAAATGAATGCAAATTGGGACAGCGACAAATTTATTAACCTGCATTCTTATAAATATATGCAAAGGAGAAAAAAGTTTCTGCCTTCAAATAAACTATACACTTTAGAATTATAGAAGTCAGATGTTTGAAAGCCACCACATGGTCCCAATATAGACAATTTATATAGTATTCCACTATCAAGTGATCAATTCTTATTTTATTGTACTTCCATGTTTTAATTATTTAACTATAGCTGTTTATGGCATAACTATCTTTGAAATGTTGGATTGTATCACTAGGCTTGGGTGAAGAATGTGGATTTAATTCAAGATTCTTCTAAAACCCATACTTTGGCCCTACCCAGTTTTGCTCAGTGGGTAGAGCATCAGCCTGCAGACTGAAGGGTACTGGGTTCGATCCCAGTCTGATATCTTGGTTGCAGGCTCCTCCCTGGCCCGGACCCTGGTCAAGGCATGTGCAGGAGGCAACCAATTAATGTGTTTCTCTCACATCAATGTTTCTCTCTGTCTATCCTCTCTCATCCACTCTCCCTAAAATCAATGGAAAAAATATCCTCAGGTGAGGATTAAATAAATAAATAAAAACCCAGCTTTTGGAACAAAATCCAGTGAATGTTAGCAACTATGGAAACCTCTTTTCATTTTATATCACCAAACTCTAAGCAGTGGGGGAAAACCAAAATTAAAATTTCAAAACTTTTACCAATCTTATTAAAAACAAAGTATGAGATAATAATGTGAAAATTATAGTACACCTCAGATAATGTTTAGAGACATAATAAGACATAAACTCATACACACCATCATTTAAAATATTAGACAATTGAAAATGTAGAATCAACACGGGCTTTACTATGTCCAATTCATATCTATAGCCATTTTTTAAAAAAATCAGAATTTTTCAAAATTCAAAACTCATTTGTTTTCTTTTAAAATGAATAACTTTATCATGCTGCTATTTTAAAATGTGGTTTCCATGTTTACATAAACATGTAAATAAATATAGATGGTGTAGCTTTAAATACACTATCAAAATGGTCACTTTTATCCAACTGAAGGTCCCTTTTATCAATTACTTGCATGAATCTGAGGTGGGTGATGTACAGAAACTGACAGACTGTAGAGTGCCCAAATAATTTGTAAATTAATTATTTGATGCAATAACTAGCTCCCATATCTCCTGTTTATTAGTCATGGTATTTAAATGTCCCGGAACCACAATTTCCCGTTATCTGTGTAGTCTTCCTCACTAATAATCTGGCAGTAATGTCCTAATGGGAGTTGTTGCAGGGATTAAGGTGGTTAAATATAATGACCATTAATAAGAAGCCAAGTCTGTTAACTCTTGGAGAGAATTGGCAGGCAGCACTATTTCTTGTTTTATTAGAAGTTCCGATTCAGATCTGACCACTTTGTGCCTTCAGTATGGCTCACCTTAAGCTCCTCTTTTCAAAATCACTTTAAAATATCCCTTATTCTAGATGGGCCTTCTTTCAGATCTATGATCCTGACCATCAGGATTGCCACTTCCTTCCAGAAGCTGCTGACTCAGGTATATGGGAATTTAAGGTTGGGCACAGTTTGAATCCAAGGGCACCTGCAGATATCTCTGATGCTATACATACACCACCTTTGTGGCACCATCAATGACGCCAAGGACAGACCTGCCACATTGCCACAAGACAAGTTAGACAACATAGGGGCCTTCCTAAGAAGCTACCTATAGACATGGACATTTATTTAGCAAATCATATTAGGTCATAAACTTTCTATACATTTTCAGAGATACTGTCCCATGTGAAAAGAAAACCTAGCTGAGAGTATAACAGAACTCAAATCTGAGAAGACCAATATTCACTTTAAGAAGTGTTTTTGGAAAAACTATGTCTTTTGAGATTCCAAAATGGTGGTGGAGTGAGTGGAAGCTACACGATCACTCTCCCAGGACCAAACTAGAAATACAACTAAAATACAGAAAAGCCATCCTGAATAATCAACTGAAGAGCAGCTGGAGAGAACCCTGATAACCAAGGACAGAAAGTGGAGACCGCATAGAGATTGGTAAGAAGTGCAGAGGCTCAAAAGGGCTGGACTGGCCCTACAGAGCGCAGCTGAGGGGATATCTAAGCTATGGGAGGTGTTCCCACTGAGAACTCTGGGGACTAAACCCCAAGTGGGACTCCCCAGCCCAGAACTGAGAAAGGTGCTCAGAAAATATCTGGCTGTGAAAAGCAGCAGGGTTGCTGTCTACCAGGGAGAGACAGCTGGAAATGTAGGCACCTTCTTAAAGGGCCAAAACACAAAATTTTGTGTACAGCCACCCACCTTGGGCTCCAGCAGAGTGAGGGCAGAGTGGACTGGAACTGTGTGAACAGAAGCCAGGTTTGGGGGATCAAGGGTTGGAGCTTAGAGGGCAGCCACCACAGATTCCTGTGCTGAGTCATTCCTTTACAATGCAGAGGACATCTTCCTCAGGTGAACCTTTGCTTGCTATACTGGCACATTTTTGCCTGGGGAAGGCAGTTGCCCCACCCTGCTGGAAGATGTCTCACCCCACCCTGCGGTCGAAAGCCTGAGGCTAATCAAAACTGAGTGTCAATGGTACTGGAGGCAGAGATGGGTCTCTGGAGACTTTGAGTCTTTGCCTGATCTAATCCAGGGTGCGGGGCTAGGAAAGGGAGACCCTGGAGCACATCTTCATCCTTTACAAAGGCACTCAGCCCAAGCAGAGGGAGCAAAAAGCTGTGGATTGCTGATAGCTCCAAACAGGGTACTCAGGGCCACTCATAAATAGTGTCTGACACTGTCCTGCACTAGAGATTGGGAGTCATAGCAGATCGACCTAATAGACACAAACCCAAACGGGCAGCCAAAATGAAGTGACAAAAAACCAAGCCCCAAATGAAAGAATGAGAGAATTCTCCAGAAGAAGAGCTAAATGAAGAGGAGATAAGAATTTATCAGACGTAGAGTTCAGAATAATGACGTCAAAGAAGTTCAACAGCATGTGAAAAGATATAATAAATATGAAAAATGATCTGGCAATAATAAAGAACACAGTGGAAGGAATACACAGCAGCTTAGGGCAGTGGTTCTCAAGCTGTGGGTCGCAACCGGAACCACCCTTTCACAGGGGTCGCCTAAGACCATCGGAAAACACATATATAATTACATATTGTTTTTGTGATTAATCACTATGCTTTAATTATGTTCAATTTGTAACAATGAAAATACATCCTGCATATCAGATATTTACATTATGATTCATAACAGTAGCAAAATTACAGTTATGAAGTAGCAATGAAAATAATTTTATGGTTGGGGGTCACCACAACATGAGTAACTGTATTAAAGGGTCGTGGCATTAGGAAGGTTGAGAACCACTGGCTTAGGGGAAGCTGAGAATTGGATCAGTAAATTAGGAGATAGGGCAGAAAATATCATACAATCAGAAAACCAAAAAGAAAAAACAATTAAAAAACCACAGGATAGCTTAAGGGAGCTATGGAACAACATGAAATGTAACAATATTCTCATAATAGAGGTGTCAGAGGTGAAGAAAGTGACCAAGAAGTAGAGAATGTGTTTGAAAAAATAATGGCAAAAAAATTCCCTAACCTGGTGAAGGAAAAAGTCACACAAGTTCAGGAAGAACAGAGAGTCCCAAGCAAAAAGAACCCACACAGGCCCACACCCAGACTCATAATTAAAATGCCAAAAATTAAAGACAAAGAGAGACAATCTAAAAGGCAATAAGAGAAAAGCAATTTGTTACCTACAAAGGAACTCCCATAAGGCTGTCAGCTGATTTATCATCAGAAACTCTACAGGCCAAAAAGGAATGGCATGAACTATTCAAGATAATGAAAAGCAAGGACCTGAAACCAAGATTACAATATCCAGCAAGGCTACCATACAAAATAGATGGTAAAATAGTTTACCAGAAAAAAAAAAACTAAAGAAGTTTATCACCATCAAACCAGCACTGCAAGAAATGCTAAAGGGACTGCTGTAATGAGAAGAAACATAGGCATAAAGAATTAAAAATGACAATAAATAAGTACCTATCAATGACAACCTTAAATGTAAAAGGATTAAATGCTCCAATCAAAAGACATAGGGTAGCTAAATGGATACAAAAACATGACCCAACTATATGCTGTCTAAAAGAGACCCACTTTAGAATAAAATACTCATACAGGATGAAAGTGAAGGGATAGAAAAAAATGTTCCATGTAAATGGAAATGAAAAAAAAAGCTGGTGCATCAATACTCGTATCTGACAAAATAGACTTCAAACTGAAGGCCAGCACAAGAGACAACAAAGGTCACTACATAATTCTAAAGGGACCAATACAAAATAATGATATAATCCTGGTAAGTATATATGCACCCAATATGGGAGCACCAAAATATATTTTTAAAAATACTTCTGGAGGACTTTAAGGGAGAGATCGACAACAATACAGTCATAGTAGGGGACTTTAACACCCCCGTTGACTTCACTGGATAGATCTTCAAGACAAAAAATTACCAAGGAAACAGTGATTCTAAATGACACACTGGATCAGATGGATTTAATAGACATTTATAGAACATTTCACCCCAAAGCTGTAGAATATACATTCTTCTCACGTGCACCTGGGTCATTCTCAAAGATAGACCACATGTTAGGACACAAAACAAGTCTCTACAAGTTCAAGAAGACTGAAATCATATCAAGCATTTTCGGAAATCACAATAGAATGAAATTAGAAATCAACTACAATAAAAACACTCAAAACATTCAAACAAATGGAGGCTAAATAGCATGTTATTAAACAACTAGAGGCCTGGTGCATGAAAATTCATGCACTTGGGGGGATCCCTCAGCCTGGCCTATGCCTTCTTGCTGTCCAGGAGCCCTCAGGGGATGTCCGACTAACGGGGAGCCAGCCTAAGCCACAGTCTGGCCTCCCTCTGCAGGAGACGACCAGGCAGGCCGATCAGGGGATGGTATGGGCCGGCAAGTGGCCAGCTCCGTCCCCCCTCCCCTCCCGCTGCCAGTGGCCTCCCTCTGCGGGAGGCAACCGGGCAGGCCTATCAGGGGAGTGTCAGCCAGGCCTGCCCCCCCCCCCCCCCCCCCCACCCCCCCCCCCCCCCGC
>NW_005370366.1:517527-535070 GCF_000412655.1 Myotis brandtii
CCGAGGGTCGCCGCCACCCTCCAATCACCATCCCCTCCCTCTGTCCGCTGGCACATGCCTTGGCTGGCCTGGTGCTGCCTGCTTGCCAGTCACGCCCCACACCAACCGGTCGTTCCACCATTCAGTCAATTTACATATTACACTTTTATTATATAGGATAAATGGGTTATCAATGAGATCAAGAAAGAAATAAAAAACTTCCTGGAAACAAATTAAAATGAACAGACAACAACCTAAAATCTATGGGATAGCAAAAGCAGTCCTGAGAGGAAAGTTCATAGTACTACAGGTCTAACTGGAAAAAAAATTGTTAATAAACTATTTAACCCAACAACTTAAACAATTACAAGAGAACAACAAGAAAAGCCCAAAGTAGAAGGGAAGACATAATAAAGATTAGAGAAGAAATAAATGACATAGAGGCTAAAAAAAAAATAAAAAAAAAAATCAATGAAACCAAGAGCTGGTTCTTTGAAAAGATAAACAGCCATAGCCGGTTTCGCTCAGGGGATAGAGTGCCGGCCTGTGGACTGAAAGATCCCGGGTTCGATTCCGGTCAAGGGCATGTACCTTGGTTGCGGGCACATCTCCAGTAGGGAGTGTGCAGGAGGCAGCTGATCGATGTTTCTCTCTCATCGATGTTTCTAACTCTCTATCTCTCTCCCTTCCTCTCTGTAAAAAAATCAAAAAATATTTTTAAAAAAGAGATTTAAAAAAATTGATTAATCGTTATCCTGACTCGTCAAGAAACAAAGAGAGAGGACCCAAATTAAAAAATCAGAAACGAAAGTGGTGAAGTAACAACTGACACCACAGAAATACAAAGGATTGTAAGAAAAAACTATGAACTACTATATGCCAACAAACTAGACAAACGGGGCAAAATGGACAAACTCCTAAAAAGAATACAATCTTCCAAAACTCAATCAGGAAGAATAAGAAAACCTGAGTAGGCCAGTAACAACTGATGAAATAGAAGCAGTAATAAAAAAAAATTCTCAGCAAAAAAAAGCCCAGATCTAGACAGCTTCACCAGGGAGTTTTACCAAACATTCAAAGAAGAACTAACACCTGTAGTCCTCAAACTATTCTAAAAAAATCCAAGAGGAAGGAACACTTCCAAGCTTTTTATGAAGCCAGCATTATCCTAATTCCAAAACCAGATAAAGACACTACAAAGAAAGAGAATTACAGGCCAATATCCCTCATGAATATAGATGCTAAAATCCTCAACAAAATATTAACAAATTAGCTCTAGCCGGTTTGGCTCAGTGCATAGAGCGCCAGCCTGCAGACTGAAGAGTCCCAGGTTCAATTCCAGTCAAGGGCACATGCCTGGGCTGCGGGCTTCATCCCCGGTGTGGGGCATGCAGGAGGTAGCCAATTGATGATTCTCTCTCATCATTGATGTTTCTATCTCTCTCCCCCTCTCCCTTCCTCTCTAAAATCAATAAAAATATTAAAAAATATATTAACAAATCAGATCCAGCAATATATTAAAAAGATCATACACCATGACCAAGTGGAATTTATTCCAGGGATATAAGGCTGGTACAATATTTGCAAATCAATAAACATTATACATCACATAAACAAATTAAAAACAAAAAAATCACATGATCATATCAATAGGCACAGAAAAAGCATTCGATAAAATTCAACACCCATTTTTGATTAAAAAAGAAAACACAACTCTCAGCAAAGTGGGAATAGAGGGATCCTATCCTAACATAATAAAGAACATATATGAGAAACTTACGGCCAACATCATAATCAATGGGCAAAAACTAAAATCATTTCCCCTAAGAACAGGAACAAGACCAGAATTGTCTGCTTTCACCACTTTTATTCAACACACTACTGAAAGCCCTAGCCACAGCGATCAGACAAGAAGAAAAAGTAAAATGCATCCAAATTGGAAAGGAGAAAGTAAAACTCTCATTACACAGAAAACCATAAAGACTCCACCAAAAAACTACTAGATTTAATAAATAAAATTTGGCAATGCAGCAGAATACAAAATTAACCCCCAGATATCGATGGCATTTTTATACACCAAAACAAACTCTCAGAAAGAGAAACTAAACAAACAATCCCATTTACCACTGCAATAAAAAATTTAAGGTGCTTAGGAATAAACATAACCTAGGAAGTAAAAGAGTTTTACTTGGTAACCTACAAGACTTTGATCAAAGAGACAAAGGAAGATATAATCAAGTGGAAGAATATACCATGTTCATGGATTGGTAGAATTAACATCATTAAAATGTCCATACTACTCAAGGCAATCTACAGATTCAATGCAATCCCTATTAAAGTACCAGCAGTATATTTCACAGATCTAGAACAAATATTCCAAAAATATATATGGAACCAAAAAGACCCCAAATAGCCACAGCAATCTTGAGAAAGAAGAACAAAGTTGAAGGGATCACAATACTACAAAGCCACTGTAATCAAAACAGCCTGGTAATGGCACAAGAACAGGCATATAGATCAATGGAACAGAACAGAGACCACAGCAATCAACCCAAGCCATTACGCTCAGTTAATATTTGACAAAGGAGGCAAGAACATATAATGGAGTCAATACAGTCTCTTCAATAAATGGTGTTGGGAAAATTAGACAGACACATGCCAAAAAAATGAAACTAGACCACCAACTTACACCAACATACACAAGAATAACTAAAAATGGATAAATATCTTAAATATAAGACGTGAAACCATAAAAATCTTAGAAGAAACCATAGGCAGCAAAATCTCAGACATCTTTCGTAGCAATATGTTTGTGGATACATCTCCTAGGGCAAAGGAAACTAAGGAGAAAATAAACAAATGGGACTACATCAAAATAAAAAGATTCTGCCCAGCAAAAGAAACCATCAACAAAACGAAAAGGAAACCCACTATATGAGAGAACATATCTGACCATGATACATCTGATAAAGGGTTAATATCCAAAATATATAAGGAATTCATACAACTTAGCAAAAGAAAAGAAAACAATACAATTTAAAAATGGGGAAAGGACCGCCCTAGCTGGTTTGGTTCAGTGGATAGTGCATCAGTCTGTGAACTGAAGGGTCCCGGGTTTGATTCTGGTCAAGGGCACGTACCTCGGTTGCAGGCTGGATTCACCACCCTGGATAGGGTTCGTGTGGGAGGCAACCAACCATGTGTCTCTCTCACATAGATGTTTCTCTCTGTCTCTCCCTCTCCCTTCCACTCTCTCCAAAAATCAATGGAAAAGTATCCTTGGGTGAGGATTAACAAAAAACAAAAAACAAAAAACTAAAAATAGGCAAAGGACCTAAATAAACACTTCTCCAAAGAGGACATACAGATGGCCAAGAGACATATGAAAAATGCTTAAAGTCACTGATCATCAGAGAGATGCAGATTAAAATGACAATGAGGTATCACCTCACACCTGTCAGAATCAACAAATGACAAGACTGGCAAGGATGTGGAGAAAAGGGAACCCTAATACACTACTGCTGGAAATGCAGACTGATGCAGCCACTATGGGAAACAGTATGGAGTTTCCTCATAAAATTAAATATGCGACTGCCATTTGACCCAGTGATCCCACTTTTAGGAATATATCCTAAGAAACTGGAAATACCAATCAGAAAGAATGTATTCCCCTCCCCCCACCCCCACGTTCATAGCAGTGCAATTTACAACAGCTAAGATTTGGAAACAACCCATGAGTAGATTCATGGGTAAAAAAAGCTGTGATATATTTACACAATGGAATACTATGCAGCAATAAAAAAGAAGGAGCTCTTACAATTTAAGACAGCATGAAGGGACCTGGAGAGTATTATGCGAAGAAAAATAAGCTAGCCAGAGAAAGACAAATATCACATGATCTCACTCGTATGCGGAATCTAATGAACAAAATAAATTTATCAACAACATAGAGTCAGAGACATAGAAGCATGGAAGAGACTTTGAAATCTCAGAAGGAAGGTGGGGGAGGGTGGATGGGTGGGAAGAGATTCATCCAAAGAACTTGAATGCATGTATGCATAACCCACAAACACAGACAATAGGGTGGTGAAGGCCTGTGGTGAGGGGTGGAGGCATGTTAAAAGAGGTCAAAGGGAGAAAAAAGGGGACATTTGTGATATTTTCAACATTAAACATTTTTTTTAAAAAAAGAACTGTTTCTGTCGATGTGCAGACAATGTACATTTAATTCTTCAATAAAGAACACTACAGGAAAAATTCACAAAATTTACTTTAGGATCTTACAGCAACAAATTAAAGAGAAATTATATGTAACATTTCTTTTTTCCTTTATTGCTAACAGTATTGCACATGTCCCACATTCCCCCCTCCCTTGCCTTCATGCCCCTTCACCCAATTACTGCTCCAGCCCAGGCCTTCCACACACTATTGTCTGTGTCCATGGGTTATAAATACATGCATATATGTTCCCTGGTCAATCATTTCCTGTCCCAGCCCCACCATCAACCACCCTCCCCTCTGAGATCTGTCATTTTGTCCCATGCATCCATGCCTCTGGACCTATTTTGATCATCAGTTTATTTTATTCATTGGCTTCCATATGTTAGTGAGATCATGTGATATTTACCCTTTTCTGTCTTATTTTGCTTTGCATAACACTCTCCAAGTCAATCCATGCTGTGGCAAAGGGTAAAAGCTCCTTTTTTACTGCTACATAGTATTCCATTGTGTAAATGTACCACAGCCTTTATATCCACTCATCTACTGATGGGTATTTAGGCTGTTTCCAAAGCTTAGCTATTGTACAAAATGCTGCTATGAACATAAGGGTGCATATATTCTTCCTAATTGGTGTTTCAGGATTCTTAGGATATACTCACAGAAATGGGATCATTGAGTCAAATGACAATTCCATTTTTAATTTTTTGAGGAAACCCCATAATGTTTTCCAGTGCACCAATGTGCACTCCCACCAACACTGTAGTAGGGTTCCCCTTTCTCCACGTTCTCACCACCGTGTCTTGTTTGTTCATTTGATGATGGTAGCCATTCTGTCAGGTGTGCAGTGATAGTTCACTGTAGTTTTAATTTGCATCTCTCTGATAATTAGTGACTTTGAGCATTTTTTCATGTCTCTTGGCCATTTGTATGTCCTCTTTGGAGACATGTCTATTCTGGTCCTTTGCACATTTTTTAATTTTATTGTCTTCCTGGTGTTGAGCTGTATGAGTACTTTATATATTTTGAAAATTAACCCCTTGTCAGATGTATCATTGGCAAATATGTTCTCCCATACAGTTAGTTCCCTTTTCGTCTTGTTGGTGGTTTTTATTGCTGGGAAGCTTTTTAGTTTAATGTAGACCCATTTTTAAAATGTTCCCTTTGTTTCCTTTGCCCTAGGACAGTGATGGCGAACCTTTTGAGGTCAGTGTGTCAGCATTTTGAAAAACCCTAACTTAACTCTGGTGCCATGTCACATATAGAAATTTTTTGATATTTGCAACCATAGTAAAACAAAGATTTATATTTTTGATATTTATTTTATATATTTAAATGCCAGTTAACAAAGAAAAATCAACCAAAAAAGTGAGTTTGCATGTCACCTCTGACACGCGTGTCATAGATTCGCCATCACTGCCCTAGGAGATGTATAGGTGAAAATATTGCTTTGTGAGATGTCTGAGATTTTACTATGTTTTCTTCTAGGATTTTTGTGGTTTCATGGTGTACACTTAAGTCTTTTATCCACTTTGAGTTTATTCTTGTGTACAGTGTAAGTTGGTGGCCTACTTTCATTTTATTTTTTCTATGTACCTGTCTAATTTTCCCAGCAGCATTTATTGAAGAAACTATCTTTAATCCATTCTATGCTCTTGCCTCCTTTGTCAAATATTGACCACAGAGGCACGGGTTGATTTCTGGACTTTCTGTGCAGTTCCATTGGTCTATGTGCCTGTTCTTGTGCCAATACTAGGGTTTTTTCATTACAATAGCTTTGTATATTGTAATAGTTTGATATTGGGTATTGTGATCCCTCCATCTTTGTTATATTTCCTCAAGATTGCAGAGGATATTTAAGGTCTTTTAGGGTTCCATATAAATTTTTGGAATATTTTTTCTATATCTGTGAAATAAGCTGTTGGTATTTTTATAGGGATTACATTGAATCTTTAGATAGCTTTAGGTAGAATGGACATTTTTAAAAAATATATTTTATTTATTTTTTACAGAGAGGAAGGGAGAGGGATAGAGAGTTAGAAACATCGAGGAGAGAGATACATCGATCAGCTGCCTCCTGCACACTGCCTATTGGGGATGTGCCCGCAACCAAGGTACATGCCCTTGACTGGAATCGAACCCTGGACCCTTCAGTCCGCAGGCCGACGCTCTATCCACTGAGCCAAACCGGTCAGGGCTAGAATGGACATTTTTAATGATGTTAATTTTTCCCATCCTTGTACCTAGTATATGCTTCAACTTGTTTGTATCTCCCTCTATTTCCTTTTTTAATGTCCTATAGTTTTCTGAGTACAGATCTTTAACCTCCTTGGTTAAGTTTATTTCCAGATATCCTATGATTTTGTTGCAACGGTAAATGGGATTTTTTTTAGTTTCTCTTTCTGAGAGTTTATTATTGGTGTATAAAAATGCCATCGATTTCTACATGTTGATTTTGTATAATGCTACTCTGCCAAATTCATTTACTAAGTCTAGCAGTTTTTTGGTGAAGTCTTTAGAGTTTTCTATATATAATATCACATCATCTGTAAATAATGACAGTTTTAATTCCTTTTTTCCAATTTAAATGCCTTTTATTTCTTCTTCTTGACTGATCACTGTGGTTAGGCCTTCTAACATTATGTTGAATAAGGTTAGTGAAAGCAGTCATGCCTGTCCTACTCCTTATCTTAGTTTTTGTCCATTGAGTATGATGTTGGCTGTAGGTTTGTCATATATGGCCTTTATTATGTTAGGATATGATCCCTCTATTCCCACTTTGCTGAGAGTTTTTATCAAAAATGGGTGTTGGATTTTGTCAAACTTTTTATGCACCTATTGATATGATCATGTGATTTTTGTCTTTTAATTTGTTTATGTGATGTCACATTTATTAATTTGCTAATACTTGTACCAGTCTTGCATCCTCAGAATAAATCCCACTTGGTTATATGGATGATGTTTTAAATGTATAGCTGGATCTGATTTGCTAATATTGTGTTCAGGGCTTTAGCGTCTATGTTCACCTGGAATATTGGCCTATAATTTTCTTTCTTTATTGTGCCTTTATCTGGTTTTGGAATCAGGATAATAATGCTGGCCTAGCGAAAAGACCCTGGAAGTCTTCCTTCCTCTTGAATTTTTGGAATAGTTTGAGGAGAGATGTTAGTTCTTCTTTGAATGTTTAGTAAAACTTTCCTTAGAAGCCATTTGGTTCAGGACTTTTGTTTGCTGGGAGTTTTTTTTAATTACTGCTTAAATTTCATTAATTGTTATCAGCCTATTCAGGTTTTCTGATTCTTACTGATTGAGTTTAGGACGACTATATGTTTCTAGGAATTTCTCCATTTTTCCCAGGTTGTCCTATTTGTTGGAAGTTTATCATAGCATAGTCTTACAATGCTTTGTATTTCTGTGATGTCAGTTGTTACTTTGCTTCTTTCATTTCTGATTTTATTTGGGTTCTCTATCTTTGTTTTGCGAGAACTGTGGTGAAAGGTTCATCAATCTTGTTTTAGTCTCTATGTCATTTATTTCCATTCTGATCTGCATTATTTCCTTCCTTCTACTAACTCTGGGCTTTTCTTATTGTGCTCTTTTAAATTTTTTGAATTGTAGGGTTAGATTGTTTACTTGAGCTTTTTCTTGTTTCTTGAGGTAAGCCTGTAATGCTATGAACTTCCCTTTCAGCACTGCTTTCACTGTGTCCCATAGATTTTAGCTATTTGTGTGTTCATTTTCGTTTGTATTCGGGTAATTTTTTATTTCTTTCTTGATCTCATTGGCAACCCATTCATTGCTTAATAACATGCTATTTAGCCTCCATGTGTTTGAATGTTCTTTAGTGTTTTTACTGTAGTTGATTTCTACTTTTATGCCACTGGGAACCAAGAAGATCCTTGACATGGTTTCAATCTTCTTGAATTTTTTAAGTCTTATTTGGTATTCCAACATGTGGTCCATCTTTGAGAATGTCCCATGTGCAATTGAGAATAATGTATGTTGTGCTGCTTTGGGATGAAATGTTTTGTAAATATCAATTAAATCCATCTGATCTAATGTGTTGTTTAATGTCACAGTTTCCTTGTTCAGTTTTTTTGTCTGGAAGATCTACCCATTGGTGTCAGTGGAGTGTCAAAGTCCCATATTATGCCTGTATTGTTATGGAACTATCCCTAAAAGTCCACCAAGAGTTTTTAAAATATATTTAGCTGCTCCTATGTTGGGTGCATATATTTTTACAAGGGTGATATTTTCTTGTTAGATCAATCACTTTAGTATTATGTAGTGACCTTCCTTTCTCTCTTATGGCCTTTGTTTTGAAGTTTGTCAGATATAAGTACTGATACACCAGCTTTTTTTTTCATTTCCATTTGCATGAAACATTTTTTCCCATCCCTTTATTTCCAGTCTTTGTGAATCTTTTGTTCTGCGGTTGCTCTCTTATACACAGCAAATATATGGGTCATGTTTTCTTATCCATTCAGCTATTTTATGTCTTTTGATTGGAGCATTTAGTCCATTTACATTTAAGGTGATTATTGATAAGTACTTATTTTTGCCACTTTATTCTTTATACCTATATTCCTCTCGATTTCTTCTTCTTCTTCTTAAAGCAGTCCCTTTAACACTTTTTGCAATGCTATTTTTGTGGTAATATACTCCTTGAGTCTCTTTTTGTCTTGGAAGCTCTTTATTTAACCTTTAATTTTAAATGATAGTCTTGCTGGATAAGTAGTCTTGTTTCAAGTTCTTGCTTTTCATTACTTTGAATACTTCATGCCAATTCCTTTGGCCTGAAATGTTTCTGTTGAGAAATCTTCTGACAGGGTAATGGGACTCCTTTGTAGGTAACTTTCTGTCTTTCTCTCGCTGCCCTTAAGAATCTCTCTTTGTCTTCAACATTTGACTATTTAATTATGATATGTCTTGGTGTAGGTCTCTTTGGGTTCACTTAATTGGAACTCTCTGTACTGCCTGTACTTGAGTGACCTTTTCCTTCATCAGGGCAGGGAAGTTTTCTGTCATTATTTCTTCTAACAAGCTCTCTATCCATTGCTTGCTTTCTTCTCCTTTTGGCACCCCTCTGATGCAGATGTTTTTATGTTTCATTTGTCTCAGAGTTCCCTTAAACTATCCTTCTACTTTTTAATTCTTTTTTCTTTCCACTGCTCTAATTGGATGTTTTTTCCACCTTGCTTTCCAAATGACTGATTCGATCCTCTACTTCATTCAATCTATTTTTAATTCCTCCCAGTGTATTGATGATGTTGGATATGGTATTCTTCATTTCTGACTGGTTCTTGTTTATGATTTCTATTTCCTCTCACATGCTGTTGTAGTTTCCAGTAAGTTCCTTGTAATTCTCGCTAAGTTCCTTGAGCATCCTTATAACCATTACTTTGAACTTCATATCTGATAAATCGCTTGCCTCCATATCATTTATTTTTTTCTGGAGCTTCCTCCTTTTCTTTCATTTGAAGATTGTTTCTTTGTCTCCCCATTTGAGCTATCTCTTTGTATTTGTTGCTATGCATTAGATAGAACTGCTATGCCTCCCAATCTTTGTGTGGTGGCCTTATGTAGTAAATGTCCTGTAGGACCCAGCGGTGCTGTCTCCTTAGATGGATACTCTAGGAATGTCACCTTGTGCAGGTTATTGGGCTCTCTTGTTGTAATTGGGTCTTTATTGTTGTTGTCCCATTTATAGGTATATTTCCCCTCTGGCTGGGTGACTGTGAAAGCTCACCTCTAAACACACTGTGCTTTCTGTTGTGCAGGTGCTTACAGAACAAAACAAGAAACACAACAAAAACTTATGATAGACCCCCTAAACAACAATAAAAACAACCACAAAAGAAAAAAGAATTAGGAAAGAGAAAACTAGAATAAAAGTATGAGAAAAAAAAAGTAAAGAAAAAAGAATATGAAAGGAAAGAAAGGGAGAGAAAAAGTAAGAATATGAAATAGGAAAAGTAAAATGGTATAAAAGAAAAGAAGAAGAAAAAATGTTATAAAGAAAAAAGAAATCCTATATAATAATGAGCTAACATGCAAATGGTTGTCACACCCTCACACCGTCACGGCTCAGACACTCAACACTGGGGAGAAAGGAATGGGGACCAGCCAGGCACAAATGATCTTGCGAGAGAGAAATGGGAACCAGCCAGGCTGTGGCCTAGGAGAGGGACAAGCCGCATGCCCCGCAATCCCGGGCGCCAGCGGCTGGGGCTGCAGCTCGGCCTGGGAGAGGGACAAGCTGCACACCCCGCAGTCCCAGGCGCCAGCAGCTGCGCCTGCAGCCCAGGAGAGGGACAAGTCTCTTGCCCCACGGTCCCGGGCACCAGTGCCTACGGCTGTGGCCTGGGAGAGGGACAAGCCACCCGCTGCATGGTCCCAGGCGCCTGAGGCTGCAGCCCAGGTGAAGCCACCCGCCCATGGTCCCCTGTGGCTGCGGCTGGCCCAGGCGAAGCCAGACCAGGTCATGGGTGCCTGCGGCTGGCCAGAGGGAAGAAAGCCCAAGTCCTGGGTGCGGGGCAAGACAGAGGAAGTTAGGGGCGATCAGGCTGGTAGGGGAGCAGTTAGGGGCGATCAGGCAGGCAGGCAGGAGAGTGGTTAGGAGCCAGCAATCCCGGATTGAGAGAGGCAGTTGGACATCCCCCAAGGGGTCCCGGATTGGAGAGGGTGCAGGCTGGGCTGAGGGACTTCCCCCCCCCCCCCCCCATGCACAAATTTTGTGCACTGGGCCTCTGGTTAAATAATAAGAAATAAAGGAAAAGAGAACGGAGAAAGGAAAAATATAGAGTAAGAAAAGGAAAGAGAAAAATAAGACATATGAAAGAAAAAAAGTGAGACAAAAATAATAACAAAGCAATGAAAATAATGCAACACTGTCAGAAGTTGTATATATTTGGCTCTCGGCAATCTGTCAAAGCTTCAAGCGATTCATATTTGTGGCTGCCCCCATAAGGCTTGGCTGCATACAAGAGTGGCCAAGCTGCACTCTGTACAGGTTGTTAGCAGCATAAGGCCTACAGAGGGGTCAGCAAATGTCCCAAGGTGTCTTGGGATCCACCTCCACCCACCTCTACCTGTCGGCCAGATGCCAGACTTAGTCACTGAAAAAGATGTTTCTGAAAGGTATTTTGATGGAATTGGGAGGATGTCACTTCTGAGTCTCCCGTGATGGGGAGGTGCCATTTAGATTTCAGGGAAGATGATGGGTGTGTTCCCTCCATCACAGAGCTACATATCTGAGTCTGTCCCAGAATATTTCCCTGACCTGGACAGGGCAGAGCCCCTCGTATGCAGTCTAGTGGGGTCTGCTGTAAGCTGAGAGTTGCTATCAGCTCTCCTGTGAAGAAGAAGCACCAGTCAGGTTTCCAGGACAGTCAGGAAAATAGTCCCACCTCAAAGCCACTCACTGAGGCCCCTGAGACTTTCCATACCCATAGGTTGGGCCTCTGCTGGCTGCCTCCTCATCAGGGGTCAAGATGCAGGGTGGAGCGAGCTGTGTCCCCGAGGGCAGGGTATTTGCCTTTTCCCAGACTGTTGCTGCTGGAAGGGGCTTGCACTTCTCAGGGAAAATGGCTGCTGTAGTATGTGGGGGGATGACCAAGCACAGATCTCCCGGGCTGCCGCATTTCCACATCTCCCCCAATGCCTCCCACCCTAGCCTTTCCTCAGGCAACTCCCATGCGCACTGTCCTCCCTCCACTGAAGCCTTGGGTTATTGGCTGCAAAAAAATACAAATGTGTTGCTCTGGTTTTTGCTTTTTTTGATTTATGTGGCTTTATCTCCAACCGACTCCTTCTCTCCCAGGATAGAAGCCCTGCCACGTTTCATGGCCGGATGTCACATGGGCCACTGATGCTCTGGGCTGGCAAGTCCAGCCTGGGGTCTGGGCCTCCCTCCTCTCATGGAAAATACCCCCACATATTCCTCCTCTCCCTCTACCTGCCACCTGGTGGCACTGAGCCAGCCCTCTCGTGGCCCTGCCCTTCCTACCAGTCTCAAGGTGCCCTTCCTTTTTAAAAGTCATTTCTTCACCCTCACTGGTTTGACTCAGTGGATAGAGCATTGGCCTGCGGACTGAAGGGTCCTGGGTTCTATTCTGGTCAAGGGCATGTACCTTGGTTGCAGGCTCGATCCCCAGTGGGGAGCGTGCAGAAGGCAGCTGATGGATGTTTCTCTCTCATCTGTGTTTCTAACTCTCTATCCCTCTCCCTTCCTCTCTGTAAAAATCAATAAAATTATTTTAAAAATTAAATAAAATAAAAGTCGCCTCTTCAGACAGTCTTCAGTTGGTAATGCAAGGTGAATATTCCCCAATTTCGTTTTATTTCCAGTTTTGTTCTGGGAGGAGGTGCAAGAAAGACCCACCTACTCTGCCACCATCTTGAAACCCCTCTGTAACATTTCTTAACATAGAAATGTACCTGATAAGAGTAGTATGTCAGGGACTCCAATATGGCTGCAGACTAGGTAAAAGCAACACACACCTCCTCCTATCAATCCGGATTTACAGCTAAAATTTAGAGCAATTAACCTGAATAAACAATGGAAGGACAGCTGAATAGGAGTATTATATCCAAGAATTGAAAAAAGAAGCTACACAGAGACTTGTAAGAAGGGCAGAGAAGCAGAGAGGGCTGGTCCCTGCACTCAGGGGCAGTGGCTGAGAAGCCAGAGAAATATCATGGCTACAAAAGTCCCCCATTAGGAAAGTGGGATCTCATCCACATGTCAGGACCCCCAAACCAGAGCATCAGGACCAGGAAGAAGAGCCTGCATAGAATGAGGCAGCAAAAATAAGCTGCCAGATTTTGTCTGCCAGAAAGAGGAGGGAGTTTGCTAGAATCCTAGGTGTTCTCCTTAAGGGCCAATGCACAGAGGCTCGCTCCTGGGCATTCACTTGGGGTACCAGCAAAGGGAAGGAGACTTAAGGCATATGGAAGACATAAAGTGAAGATCTGGATAGCATAGCTTTGGAGATCTGGAAGGTAGGCTACTGAGGTCCTGGTCCAAAGTCAACATCCCATACTGCCCTCAGGTGTCATCTCACAGGGTTGAGCACTTCCATTCTTACAGCACAACAGGGACCCTGAGGTACGCTATTTTCCGGGAGAAACTATAAACAGATTCTCAGATGGTCACTATATTAAGTGGTTTTGGAACAAGGGCTCATCTTTTCCCCCTACCATGGGTTAGGCAGGCGCCATCCCCAATGGAAGACTCCCTTGTTAGGGCCTCAGGCATAGGGTAGCTGTGGAGCTAGGGGGAGGCATGCTTTTGCACTCCCAACCACAGCCCTGTGCCACCCCTAACAAAGAGCTGCCTTGAGTTACATTCCCAAATACTGCTGGCACCAGCCTGCCAAGTGCAGTTCCACATGGGTAATAAAGCGTGCAACTCAGAACTGGGACATTTGGCATGATTCCTTTAGAGTTTCACATCAGGCAGAGCACTGCCAAGCTAGGAGAAGGTAAGCAGCTAGCTCCCCTCCCAAGGGCCAAGGGCCCACATCATCCCAATTAAAGGGCAGATTTGATTTTCACCCCCAAATCCTGCTGGCCCCATCCTGCTAAGCTCATATCTGCAGGGGGAAAGGAGTGCAACTAAGAATTGGGGCATTTGTCATGACCCCTCGGAGCCCTCTGTCAGGGTCTCTGGCAATGCACTGCAAAGCTAGAAAAAGGTGAATAGCTATCTCCCCTCCCAAGGGCCAGTACCACCCCCAGTAGAGGGTTGCTTTGATCTGCTCCTCCAAGTCCTTCAGGGAGGAAGGGAGCAAGGAGCATAACTAGGAGCAAACAGGAACCGGGAGTTTTGGAATGCAGATCAGTTGGAATCTCTGAAGGCATGGCTGCAGAGCCAGCAAGACTACCAATGTAAGACTGACTTGATTTGTTTTCAAAAGCCCAGTTGGCCCCATCCTGCTAGGCTCAGTTTTGAGGGGGAAGGAGGGTCTGCTCAGAGCTCGGACATTCAGAGTCCATTTACCTCAGAGGATCCAGTGAAGGGCTTGAGCAGGGAGGACTATAGAGCTTCATGGCACAGTTGGTGCCACCCCCAAAAGAAGGCTTTCTTAATCTATTTGCCCAAGTCCCAATGAACCTGTATTGTCCTACTGAGCTTGCTCCTGCAGTGAGGTCAGCTAGCTATATCCAACCTGAACCTGTGGTGCACTCCTCCTGGGGAAGTCAGAGTTGGAGACCCACACAGAGTGTGAATGGTATGGTTCTAGAGTAGGTGCCACATTCTCCCTGTTGAATGCCAGACCACACTGCCCCAAACTAGGGGACCTACTAACCCTGTCTGCCTGACCTGTTTGCCCCAACCTACCAAGCCTGAGCCCAACTTTATTGATCTCACCCCAGCTCAGAGCTCCAGGAAGTAGAACCGACTACACAGATTGGCCCCTCCCACAGACACCCAGGTCCAGTTTATGCAGACACAAACATTGAATGGTGTGGAAGCTCCAGACAGGTAGCCCCAAACCGGTTACACACAATGTCTGACAGTGACCTGTATCTGAACTGCACCCAAATGAACCCAGAACCAACATACCTAGTGGTGAGCTTCAGACCTCACCAGAGCTTGACCCAACCACCCACACAAGCAACACACCCAAAGGAAGAATCTGGCAGGCACCAGACCCTGCTGGAAACAACTCCACCTCAAGGGGCAGCCCCTACACAACATCTCATACATGGCAATCGAAGTTTACCCTTATAGCCACCCAACCTGAAGGGATAACTGCACCCACAAAAGGGCCAATAGCATTCATCATAACACAACTAAATAGGGGATGCACATAACCCACAGGAAACATTTCTGGAGCACAGAGCACATGTCAAATGGAAGATTGTGCCACTGAGCCCAACAAGACACCTCGAGATTGCACCTGCACAGAAGCTTGCATGCCATAGTCAGATTGCGCCTTAGCCAGCCAGCCTGAGAGTCAATCCCACCCAGGAATGGGCCAACAGCAATCAAGACCCAATTATAACAGAAAGACCCACATAACCCGTACAAGGGACATTCCTAGAGTATCCAACTCAGAAGCACAAGGAGACTGCACCATTGGGACCCACAAGACACATTATATAAGGCCACCCCACAAAGACTGAGAGGCATAGCAGTGCTATCTAATACAAAGAAAAACACACACAAAGATACAGCTAAAATGGGGAGACAAAGAAACAATCCCAAAATTAAAGAAAAGTAAGACTCCAGAAAAAGAGCTAAATGAAATGGGGGCAAGCAATTTATCAGATATAGAGTTCAAAGTAATGGTTATAAAAATGCTCAAACAATTTAATGAGAACTACAAGGCACTTAGTGGAAATACTGAGCAGCCATGGTGAGCCAAGAACCATGCTAATTGTTTTATAGACACCACTTCCTCTATCCTTATAACAACATTGCCATGTGGCTTCATCAGTCCCTTCTCCTAGACTACCAAAATTTGTGCAGCTAGTGGGAAATAGAGATAGGATTTTGAGCCTTGTATTCCCACAAGTCTATGCTTTAACTCCAAGTCCAATCAGTTCAGAATGCAAGTATGGGCTTGACTACTCCATCAAAACATAGCAAACTGAAAATCAACTTTAAGGATAGAGAAAGCGGGGCGGGGGGGCGGGGGGGACACAATAAAAGCCAATAGAAAAATATCTGAAACAAAGTAATTCATATGGAAAAAAGGATGGATGGAAGGAGAGGGGGGGGGAGGTATGGATGGAGGAGAGGGAAAGAGAGAGGAAGGAGGGAAGAAAGGAGGGAAGGGAAGGAATGGAAGGAAGGGAAAGGGAAAGGACAGGACCAGGAGAATAGAAAGAAACCTAGAGCTGAGAGTGAACAGCAACTATGTGAGAATATACAGTGCAAAGTGGCAGGTGAATAGGCAAAAAATCACTCCAAGGCAAACATAGGATACCCCACAGGGACAGGGGTGTCTTTGGAATGACCTTTGCAAGTCTGTTCTTGGAGTACTTCATTGAGCTTTGAGCACTTCATCACAAATGAAAAGCAAATCATATTGGATTTCAATGAAGAAATACAACAGCACATACAAAAAGAGATTAAGAAAGGAGGGGATCAAGTTATGTCAGGATTTGAAGCATTTACAGAGAGGGCAAGGTAAGATAGCTCTGTGTGTGTCTCTCCCACTTAATGCTTTAACCTTTTAGTCCTTAGGAGAGCCATCTGTGGCAGGTGTGTTAGGAATGCAGATGTTTTTCTCAGCACCTGTTGGTATGCTGCTGAGGCCACCAGGTCAACAGATTGACAAAAGATTTTTGCACAAGTGTAAATCAGTCCCTGGCATGTGGGAGGTTGGGAGGAGATGGCCAGACCACTGCAAAAACTGCCCCCAGGGGAGTTAGTCCCACTTGCTTCCACTGGGGCTCAAGGGCACCTCTCAAGCCAGGATATAGAGCAACTTAGCAGCACCATCCTTGATGGCAAATGACAATGACAAGGGAGGTACCCTCCCAATGTCAGCAGTGTAGACTCCAGCAGCAGCTGGAAAAAAGAGAAGCAAGACAGGACCATAGAAGGGGAGCAGAAGTAAAGACAACATATTCAGGAAACATCTAGCAACCTATGTTTCCAAACCCTGCAGCAAAGCTGCCTTTTCTCCTGAGAATATCTACCTATTTTCCTGTATCTCCTCTGTGAATAATCCTGACATTCTCTTCCACCCCCCAGAACTTAGCCTTTTTTATATAATAATCCTATCTAATAAAAGAGAAACATGGTAATTAGCCGTAACTTCACTACCTTTCCCATTGGCTAATCAGCGAGATATGCAAATTAACTGCCAGCCAAGATGGCGGCCGGCAGCCAGGCAGCTTGAAGTGAACAGGAGGCTTGCTTGCTTCAGTGATGGAGGAAGCCAACATTCCCCGCCTGCCGCTGCCGGCCTCTGAGCTTGCAGTTTAAGAAACATTGTTGCAATTATAGAAGCTAAAAAAAACCAGAAACCTGCTTTCAGCCAGCCGGGCCTCAGAGCTGGAGTTGAAACAGTGTTTCGATTATAGAACCCAAACAAACCAGATACCTGCTTTCAGCAGCCGAGGTCTCAGAGCTGGAGCCGAGCCTCAGAGAGAAAGCTGACTCTCAGTTCCAGTGACAGCCATAGAAGGTAAATAAATCCCAGAATAAAAGAAAAAAGGACAGGTTGGGAGCTTCAGTTGCCTGCCAGACTGAAAACGGCCCTCAGCCCCTCACCCAGACTGGCCAGGCACCCCAAGGGGGACCCCCACCCTGATCCAGGACACCCTTCAGGGCAAACCAGCCAGCCCCCACTCGTGCACCAGGCCTCTATCCTATATAGTAAAAG